>NC_091339.1:20663097-20705597 GCF_038502225.1 Cherax quadricarinatus
CAACTCCCATTTAGCAATGGCCCACTTTTGAACATCACCCATATGCCTACAGGCTTGCATGTGCAAGTTCCTGTTATAGGTGGTAGGATGTCTCTTATACCTTCGCCATGCTTTGTACTTAGCAGTAGCAGCCTCTCTACAACGAAAGCCAAACCAAGGCTGATCTGTAGGCTTTGTCACATATTGCCGGTGAGGAATGTGTTCTTGTTGCAGATTAAGGATGTGTCCAGTGAAGGCTTTCACTTGGTTGTCAACATCCCCCTGGAGAAGAGCATTCCAGTCGGTGGTGGCGAGCTCAGAGCAAAGGGCTGGCCAATTACCTCTTTCCCATAGCCAGGTTGTGCGTGTGGACTCCTCACCTCGTTCTGTTGGGATCTTAAGTGTGGTAAAAACAGCCTTGTGGTCAGACGATCCAACGTACCCGAGGGGTTGACAAGTGACTATGCCTCTTTCTTTCTCTCTCTCTCCTCTCTCTCTCTCTGGTTGAGGTCTCTCTCTCTCTCCTCTCCCTCTCTCTCTCTTCTCTCTCTCTCTCTTTCTTTCTCTCTCTCTCTCTCTTTCTCTCTCTCTGTCTCTCTTTCTTTCTTTCTCTCTCTCTCTCTCTCTCTCTCTCTCTCTCTCTTTCTTTCTCTCTCTTTCTTTCTCTCTCTTTCTCTCTCTCTCTCTCTCCCTCTCTCTCTCTCTCTCTCTCTCTCTCTCTCTCTCTCTCACTCTCTCTCTCTCTCTCTCTCTCTCTCTCTTTTTTTTTTTTTTTTTTTTTTTTTTTTTTTTTTTTTTTACATAGGGTTTGACAAGATTAAGGATCCCTAGCTTTGACAAGCTATTTACAGGTTAAGGATTCCCAACTTTATTGGCAAGCTAAGAGCTTTTACCTACATCAGCTCATTTGAAAGCATTTTTATTGTTATGAGACATACAAGTAGGGAACAGGATGAAATTGGAGCCATCTCTGGGCCAGCATTTTCATTTGATCAACTGACTATATCTCGTTGACATCATTATTCTGTACGAATGTGTTCCATACGCGAGTCATCCTGGGTATATATGAACTCAGATGGAGTAATGTTCTGGAGAAGGGTACAGCCAGAGTGAAGTTGCTGCTTTCTGCCCGTCTTGCGGCATAAAAGCTTGTTTCACGCTGTCCTCGAAGTGGATCCAAGTGTGGTACTTTGACAATATTGGCCTTGTACATAACAGTAAGGCCACCCACATCCCTCCTGTGTTGAAGGCTCTGCTGAAATGACAGGTCTATCCAGGATGGGTCCAGGCGAGAGATGAGACGTCTGTTCTCTACTCTGTCAAGCAGTTGCAGATGAGAGAGGGGCAGGCAAACCAAGAAAGTGGAGCATACTCAAGGTGTGAGCATACTTGTGACTCGTACAGAATCTTGCAACCCCTACTGTCAAGCAGATGCGAGATATGGCGAAGTGCTGTAAGCTTCCTGGCTGCCTTGTTTGCAAGATTTACAACATGGTTATTCATGGTTAGTTTGGAGCCAAATTTCACCCCAAGGATATCAACTTCTCCAGGTGCCAACACCCTCCCATTCATCCTTACTACTGCACCAGCATTACGATCATGGTGCCCAGAGACAATCGTCATTTGCGTTTTCTCAGGTGCAAATGTTACTTGCCATCTATTTCCCCAAGCTGATATAGCTCTTAGCTGGTGATTGATATAGCTTAGAGCAGCTGGCATTTCTTCTCTTGGATAAGTGAATGTCAGTGTACAGTCGTCTGCATATGTATGGGATTCTGGGATGAAATGAAGAAGGTTGTTGCAGTAGACATTCCATAACAATGGTCCCAGCACGCTTCCTTGTGGAACACTTGCCCCAATAGGATGTCTTGCTGATTCCGTTCCATTGAGAACTACACTTAGAGATCTACCATGAAGGTAATCACTGAGGAGACATAGCATAGAGCCTGCAATTCCCAGTGCTTGAAGTTTTGCTAAGAGGCCCTGGTGCCACACCCGGTCAAAAGCACCAGCAGTGTCCAGTGCTACCACACAGCTGACTCTCTCTTTATCTCTCTCTATCTCTCTCTTTATCTCTCTCTTTTATCTCTCTTTCTCTCTCTTTATCTCTCTTTATCTCTCTCTCTCTTTTATCTCTCTCTCTCTCTCTTTTATCTCTCTCTCTTTATCTCTCTTTATCTCTCTCTCTATATATATATATATTTTTTTTTTTCAACAAGTCGGCCGTCTCCCACCGAGGCAGGGTGACCCAAAAAAGAAAGAAAATCCCCAAAAAGAAAATACTTTCATCATCATTCAACACTTTCACCACACTCGCACATTATCACTGTTTTTGCAGAGGTGCTCAGAATACAACAGTTTAGAAGCATACACATATAAAGATACACAACATATCCCTCCAAACTGCCAATATCCCAAACCCCTCCTTTAAAGTGCAGGCATTGTACTTCCCATTTCCAGGACTCAAGTCCAACTATATGAAAATAACCGGTTTCCCTGAATCCCTTCGCTAAATATTACCCTGCTCACACTCCAACAGATCGTCAGGTCCCAAGTACCATTCGTCTCCATTCACTCCTAACACGCTCAAGCACGCTTGCTGGAAGTCCAAGCCCCTTGCCCACAAAACCTCCTTTACCCCCTCTCTCCAACCCTTTCGAGGACGACCCCTACCCTGCCTTCCTTTCCCTATAGATTTATATGCTTTCCATGTCATTCTACTTTGATCCATTCTCTCTAAATGACCAAACCACCTCAACCCCTCTTCTGCCCTCTGACTAGTACTTTTATTAACTCCACACCTTTTCCTAATTTCCACACTCTGAATTTTCTGCATAAGTTACACCACACATTGCCCTTAAACAGGACATCTCCACTGCCTCCAACCGTCTCCTCGCTGCTGCATTTACCACCCAAGCTTCACACCCATATAAGAGTGTTGGTACTACTATACTTTCATACATTCCCTTCTTTGCCTCCATACATAACGTTTTTTGACTCCACATACACCTCAACGCACCACTCACCTTTTTTCCCTCGTCAATTCTATGATTAACCTCATCCTTCATAAATCCATTCGCCGACACGTCAACTCCCAAGTATCTGAAAACATTCACTACTTCCATACTCTTCCTCCCCAATTTGATATCCAATTTTTGTTTATCTAAATCATTTGATACCCTCATCACCTTACTCTTTTCTATGTTCACTTTCAACTTTCTACCTTTACACACATTCCCAAAGTCATCCACTAACCTTTGCAATTTTCTTTAGAATCTCCCATAAGCACAGTATCATCAGCAAAAAGTAACTGTGTCAATTCCAATTTTGAATTTGATTCCCCAAAATTTAATCCTACCCCCTCTCCGGAACACCCTAGCATTTACTTCCTTTACAACCCCATCTATAAATATATTAAACAACCATGGTGACATTACACTTCCCTGTCTAAGACCTACTTTTACTGGGAAGTAGTCTCCCTCTCTTCTACACACCCTAACCTGAGCCTCACTATCCTCATAAAAACTTTACAGCATTTAATAACTTACCACCTATTCCATATACTTGCAACATCTGCCACATTGCTCCTCTATCCACTCTATCATATGCCTTTTCTAAATCCATAAATGCAATAAAAACTTCCCTACCTTTATCTAAATACTGTTCACATATATGCTTCAATGTAAACACTTGATCTACACATCCCATACCCACTCTGAAACCTCCTTGCTCATCCACAATCCTACATTCTGTCTTACCTCTAATTCTTTCAATTATAACCCTACCGTACACTTTTCCTGGTATACTCAGTAAACTTCTTCCTCTATAATTTTTACAGTCTCTTTTGTCCCCTTTCCCTTTATATAAAGGGACTATACATGCTCTCCGCCAATCCCTAGGTACCTTCCCCTCTTTCATACATTTATTAAACAAAAGTACCAACCACTCCAACACTATATCTCCCCCTGCTTTTAACATTTCTGTCATGATCCCATCAGTTCCAGCTGCTTTACCCCCTTTCATTTTACGTAATGCCTCCACCACACTTACATTCTGCTCTTCTTCACTCCTAAAAGATGGTATACCTCCCTGACCAGTGCATGAAATTACTGCCTCTGTTTCTTCCTTAACATTTAAAAGTTCCTCAAAATATTCTCGCCATCTACTCAATACCTCCATCTCCCCATCTACTAACTCCCCTACTCTGTTTTTAACTGACAAAACCATATTTTCCCTAGGCTTTCTTAACTTGTTTAACTCACTCCAAAATTTTTTCTTATTTTCATTAAAATTTCTTGACAGTGCCTCTCCCACTCTATCATCTGCTCTCCTTTTGCACTCTCTCACCACTCTCTTTACCTTTCTTTTACTCTCCATATACTCTGCTCTTCTTATAACACTTCTGCTTTGTAAAAACCTCTCATAAGCTACCTTTTTCTCTTTTATCACACCCTTTACTTCATCATTCCACCAATCACTCCTCTTTCCTCCTGCCCCCACCCTCCTATAACCACAAACTTCTGCCCCACATTCTAATACTGCATTTTTAAAACTATTCCAACCCTCTTCAACCCCCCCACTACTCATCTTTGCACTAGCCCACCTTTCTGCCAATAGTCGCTTATATCTCACCCGAACTTCCTCCTCCCTTAGTTTATACACTTTCACCTCCCTCTTACTTGTTGTTGCCACCTTCCTCTTTTCCCATCTACCTCTTACTCTAACTGTAGCTACAACTAAATAATGATCCGATATATCAGTTGCCCCTCTATAAACATGTACATCCTGGAGCCTACCCATCAACCTTTTATCCACCAATACATAATCTAATAAACTACTTTCATTACGTGCTACATCATACCTTGTATATTTATTTATCCTCTTTTTCATAAAATATGTATTACTTATTACCAAATTTCTTTCTACACATAGCTCAATTAAAGGCTCCCCATTTACATTTACCCCTGGCACCCCAAATTTACCTATTACTCCCTCCATAACATTTTTACCCACTTTAGCATTAAAATCCCCAACCACCATTACTCTCACACTTGATTCAAAACTCCCCACGCATTCACTCAACATTTCCCAAAATCTCTCTCTCTCCTCTACACTTCTCTCTTCTCCAGGTGCATACACGCTTATTATAACCCACTTTTCACATCCAATCTTTATTTTACTCCACATAATCCTTGAATTAATACATTTATAGTCCCTCTTTTCCTGCCATAGCTTATCCTTCAACATTATTGCTACTCCTTCTTTAGCTCTAACTCTATTTGAAACCCCTGACCTAATCCCATTTATTCCTCTCCACTGAAACTCTCCTACCCCCTTCAGCTTTGTTTCACTTAAAGCCAGGACATCCAGCTTCTTCTCATTCATAACATCCACAATCATCTCTTTCTTATCATCTGCACAACATCCACGCACATTCAGACTTCCCACTTTGACAATTTTCTTCTTCTTATTCTTTTTAGTAATCTTTACAGGAAAAGGGGTTACTAGCCCATTGTTCCCGGCATTTTAGTTGACTTTTACAACACGCATGGCTTACGGAGGAAAGATTCTTATTCCACTTCCCCATGGATATAAAAGGAAAATTAATAAGACCAAGAACTATTAAGATAAAATCAAAGAAAACTCAGATGAGTGTGTATAAATAAATGTGTACATGTATGTGTAGTGTGACCTAAGTGTAAGTAGAAGTAGCAAGACATGCCTGTAATCTTGCATATTTATGAGACAGACAAAAGACATCAGCAATCCTACCATCATGTAAAACAATCACAGGCTTCGCTTTACACTCACTTGGCAGGACGGTAGTACCTCCCTGGGTGGTTGCTGTCTACCAACCTACTACCATGATATATATATATATATATATATATATATATATATATATATATATATATATATTAATATATATATATATATACATATGTGTGCATATATATAATATATATGTATATATATATATATATATATATATATCTATATATTTATATATATAAATATATATATATATATATATATATATATATATATATATATATTCAGGGAAACCGGTTATTTTCATATAGTCGGACTTGAGTCCTGGAAATGGGAAGTACAATGCCTGCACTTTAAAGGAGGGGTTTGGGATATTGGCAGTTTGGAGGGATATGTTGTGTATCTCTATACATATATGCTTCTAAACTGTTGTATTCTGAGCACCTCTGCAAAAGCAGTGATAATGTGTGAGTGTGGTGAAAGTGTTGAATGATGATGAAAGTATTTTCTTTCTTTTTGGGGATTTTCTTTCTTTTTTTTTTGGGTCACCCTGCCTCGGTGGGAGACGGCCGACTTGTTGAAAAAAAAAAAAAAAAAAAAAAAAAATATATATATATATATATATATATATATATATATATATATATATATATATATATATATATATATATATATATAAATATATTTTAATTTATTTATTTTATTTGTTTATTTATTTATTTATTTATTCATTTATATATTTTTTTCATTTATTTATTTGAGTTAACAGCCAGTCAAAACACTAGTTTATTTAAACCATGCATTGATAATTTAGTTATACAGCATTTTCAGCTGCCGTATTTTGCAGCTTATAAGACTTATTTTAGTTTCAAAGGCTCGGCATCAGACAAAACTGGGAGAGCTACAGCCCACCCCAAACTCATAGCTCCCGTCACTAACCTTCGGTTAATAGGACGCAGGGTGGTTTTTGGAGACATTTTATGGAAAAAAAACACGCGTCTAATAAGTCGTGGAATACGGTAATTTTTTAATGCCAGACATCTTCCAAAGGGGCAGGGTGATTCACCCCCTTTCCCCCACAGATAGGAAGATCATTCACCGGCATTCATTCCATCACTGTTTTTCTAGAGGCTGCCGACATCACAGTTCAGATGATCCTCTGACCTGCAACATTCTCACCCCTCCTTCAGAGTACAGACACTATGCTTTCAGGAATCAAGTCTGCCTAACCAGTTTCCCTGAATCCCTTTATAAATGTTACCTTGCTCACACTCCAATATCATGTCAAGTCATAAAAAGGCCACTTGCCTCCACTTGCTTAGATTTGATATGTTCACACAAGCTTATTTGATGTTCAAACCCCTAGTACACCCTCCAACCCTTCTCTCGTATTAATTAATGTAAAAAAAAAAAAAAATTCTGTTTGCCCAATAGTTATTATATACACTATGGATGAGTAGATGATTAAGACATGTGCAGCATTTTGGTATTTATTACTGAAATGTTTCACCTGCATAGCAAGCTTCAGTTGAATACATAATAATGATAGTAATAATTTTATTTTAGCATGATACATGATTGTATAAAGGAGTAAAACAATTGGATGTACATGCCAAAAGCCCCTTTAATGTAATGTATTTGAGACAGCTGAAGTGAGGAAAGTTATCTTGAGGTATTCAGTCCCTCAGCCTAGATAGAAAGTGTTCCATTCCATAGCTTTGATCAGTTTGAAGTAGTGGCAATTGGACCAAGCTTACATACTCCAGCCGAAAGTGAGGTGTGGCACTGTAAATGGCATCATAGGAGGCAGGGCTCACTAGCAGGCTTGCTGAGCATGCCAATAAGTTCTAGAACAATAAAGTTGTGGATGTCCTCTGAACTAAGATAATGTGCTGTTGTTATGTCAGGAAGTATCGTTATATTAATGGCCGTCAGTAAATACCTAAATATTGCACATGACTTATCCATCTGCTTTATAGATGCACTTGATAACTTTGAAAGGGTTAGAGCAATAACGTTAGTTTACGTAAATGTTTTTCTTGCAAACGGATGTATAACATCTTCTTTCTTTCAACACACTGGCCGTATCCCACCAAGGCTGGGTGGCCCAAAAGGAAAAACAAAAGTTTCTCCTTCTACATTTAGTAATATATACAGGAGAAGGGGTTACTAGCCCCTTGCTCCTGGCATTTTAGTCGCCTCCTACAACACGCATGGCTTAAGGAGGAAGACTTCTGTTCCACTTCCCCATGGAGGTAAGAGGAAATAAAGAAGAACAAGAACTAGAAAGAAAATAGAAGAAAACCCAGAGGGATGTGTATATATATGTTTGTACATGTTTGTGTAGTGTGACCTAAGTGTAAGTAGGAGTAGCAAGACATACCTGAAATCTTGCATGTGTATGAGGCAGAAAAAAAGACACCAGCAATCCTACCAGCGTGTAAAACAGTTACAGGCTTCCGTTTTACACTCACTTGGCAGGACGGTAGTACCTCCCTGGGCAGTTGCTGTCTACCAATCTACTACCTAGGAGATGTATAACATATACACTGTAATTCCAAAATTTATTTGCAGGTAGCATTTTCCTACATTAAGAAATGTTAAGCTTACATATATTGCATTAGGAACATATTTATGCATTAGGATGTATTATATACCAGTACTTATTTGTATCTTGTTCCTGTGGTAGCTTTCTCTGGAGGTACCCTGGACCTCCTGGGTGGAGGGCTTGACTCCTTGTTGGGGGGTAGTGGAGCTGAGGTAGGAAGTTCTCCAGCTCCAGGAATTCCTCCAGTAGCTCCCTCATCTACTGCAGGTATAATTGCATACATTTTTCTTGCAAATTGTTGCAAATAGATATTTATATTGAATACTCAGCTTTACAGATGTTCTTGTACTGCAACATGTAGGTTATGAGTTATCTTGTAATTCCCTGGTTAACTCTGTAGGGGGTTCAATTCATAAGGCACTGGATGAATTGTGATCTTGTAATTTCAATAATGCATTATTTGAGAGCTCCATTAATATTATGGGCACCATTTAAATTGCACATTTAATCAATGAAGTATTTGTTTATGATGAAATGGTTTACATTTAGTTTTGCATATTTAAATCATGATACTACGATAATACATTGTAATTTGGTATTGATGTACATCTCTTCTTTCCATGTAATGCTATTGATAAGGTGATACAGGTATTGAGGGAGTTTGCTGTAAATTTATCGCATGTTAACAATTTACTATTTTGAAAACATGTTTTATGTTATTGAAACAGCTGTTTTTAAAGAAGCATATAATATTTTAGGTATTTGTAGTTGTGTTTTATCTTTATCATTTAAGTTAGATTTGTTTGATAAACTCTGTAATGGGGCAATTGTCATGTTAGGGGTAATTGCCCCACCAATTGAATAGTATACACAAATAACCCGCCTTTTGTTATTTATTAATTGAATAGTATCCCATTATAGTAAATGTAGAGTGTTGACTGGTAAATAGATTCCAAATAGGTATGTTTTATAAGTAGTACATATTTTGGAAACTACTCAGATAATTGGCACTTTTAGGTTGGTGGGGCACTTAACCCTTAATTAGTACAATTGGCCCATTATATGATAGTTTGTAGAAATAGGAAAAGTTTAATTACAGTACCTCTTTAACATCTGAACCATTGTTGATGCTTGGAAGTCTTGTACATCTTTCATAAAATTTGTTTCTTATAAAAATTGTTACATAATTAAAAATTTTTAATGTTACTTTTGAATATATGTTATATAGGTATGTACAGTGTTTGTGATACATTATACTAATTTTGCACGTGTGATCAGGCCTTCTAGGTGACATCTTTGGTATCACATCGTCATCTGCACCAGTCTACTCTCCACCTAAGCAAATCTGGCTTCCAGCAAATCGTGGGAAAGGAATGGAGATTACAGGCACATTCTCTCGCAAGTAAGTTTTTTTTTTTTTTTTTTTTTTTTTTTTTTTTTTTTTTTTTTTTTTTTTTTTTTTTTTTTTTTTTTTTTTTAGTATAAATTGAGCAGTTCTTTTGTGCTGTGGAGGATATGTTGAAGAGAGTAGGATGTTAATAAATTTCAGGGTTAATTTTTTTGCATTTCTATTAAAAGTTTTTTGGAATTTTTAATATTTGCTTTTTAAATTCAAAGATTGTCATTGTTATTTTAGATTGCAGCTTTCTTTGAAACTGATGCTTTACAATACTACTGCAGAGCATTTGTTAAACTCGGGATTGAAACCCAATTTAAATTTGCATATACTTAATTCTTAATAAAGTAGCAAGCAGCAGTTGGTCATGCAGATGGACTTGTGTATAGTTCTGTAAGTGTAATGTACAGTTTTAATTTGAGAATCTTAGACTTAAATCTTAGGCAGGATATTTCTTTGTCATCTAAGAAAGGGTATAATAATTAACATATATGAATTAACTTATATAAGTGGTTAAAAGTACAAGTTTGATGAAATCACCATTACAAAACTGATTACCACAATGTATGTTTTCTTTTACATTTAAAATTTATGACCTACTTGATTAATGTTAAATTATTCAATTTCCATTACTTAGGAAAAGGGTTTCTCTTAAAAAAGAATCACGGTTATGGAAGTCTGCCAAGAGAATGTTATTTGAATTATTGTACATATTCTTCACATCTTCACAATTAACTGTTTTAATCTTGACAGAAATGGAGTAATATCAATGGATTTGACTTTACACAACAAGGCTATGCAACCCATAACAGGCTTTGCTATCCAGCTTAATAAGAACAGTTTTGGTATTACACCAGCTGCACCACTCAATGTTCCTGCTCCTTTAGCCCCTAATCAGTCAATAGATGTTAGCCTTATTCTCAGTACAAGTGGCCCTGTCCAGCGCATGGATCCTCTCACAAACTTACAGGTAAGAACGGGTACAGATCAACCTGAATGTTTTGATGCAAAATAAAATTAAGATATGCATTTAACTTTGCTATCACAGTTTAAAGATTTTATAACTAGTTTGGTTAATCTGTGTGAAACTAACCTATGATTGTATTTGCCCACAGGTAGCCATAAAAAACAGTGTGGATGTATTCTACTTTGCAACAGTCATGCCAATGCACATTTTCTTCTGTGAGGATGGTGCGATGGACAAGCGTGTATTCCTGTCTACATGGAAAGACATTCCAAGCCAAAATGAAGTTCAGTTTAATATTGAAAATATAAACATGAATGCTGGTAAGTAGTTTTTTTATGGATCCTGCACTTTAATAGAAGTCATTTGAGGAGTTGGGTCATTTGTTTGTTGACACATTAATTAATTAGTTGCATTCCTTACTGTCATCTACTGCTCTCTTAATTACATATATCATTTTTTCATCTGCATCCCATAAAATCTTAAGTTCCCCCCAAAATTAAACACTTTTTTTCAACATACCAGCCGTATCCCACTGATGTGGGGTGGCCCAAAAGGAAAAACGAAAGTTTCTCCTTTCAAATTTAGTAATATATACAGGAGAAGGGGTTACTAGCTCCTTGCTCCCGGCATTTTAGTCGCCTCTTACGACACGCATAGCTTACGGAGGAAGAATTCTGTTCCACTTCCCCATGGAGAAAATTTAAACATGTGCTGGCCAAATAAAAATGTTCAAATTAATGTGTGTAAACAGGATCACAAAAAGGTGAATTAAGGGAGGACTGCATTCCATATCCTGTGACCCGTTCTAGTATTATATATGACTGGTGTTAATATATATTTCGACAAGCATGTTAATAGGACACAAGCAATTTAGGCCATAAAGTGCATATTGTCTCTTTAACATCTCATAGTATTAATCAAGCATATCGTACTCTTGCCTAGTAGTAAAAACGGGCCATCTAACAGACATGATACAATGTGTATTTGAGGCGATGCAATAGTGTACATGAGTTATGGATGCAGTAGATAATTTCGTTAATAACACCAAGACTTCTACAAACTCATGATGGAAAATGGGCATTAGGAAATAAAATAGAGCTCCTGAGTCAGCAAATTATCATAAGCAGAACTGGAACATGCAGAGAACAATACAAAAGCTTGCTTGATTTTGAGGACAATCCACCTAGGAAATTACATTTTTCCACCAGAAATGCTGGGAAATAGATAAAATGCTGAGAGTCCATGACTTGTGTATTGATGTAATGAGGCAAAAGTTGGAACATAAGAACATGGAAAAGTTGTAAAACAAACTCTGCCAGAGAAAAGAAGTTAACAGAAATGCCAGAAATAAATATATTTCATTGAATGAGAGGGGGAACCTGAAAAATAATTTATAGATGTAAAAGTGAAATAAAAAAAACAAAGCTACTTCAGACATGCCAGAAGAAAAACTACAGTAAATGACTGTGGAATAACATGGAAATAAGAGAATATGCCCTGAGAAAGTAACAGGAAAGATAGAATGAGCTTATAGACTGTTCCTAGAGCAAGAGCTAACACTAGGGAGAAGAGAGAATACATACTAAGTGAAACTATCAAGGATATAAACAACTAATGAAGAGGGGATTCCTGATTAAAGGTATCAAAGGCCAAAGGACCCAATGAAATATCACAGTGAATAGAGCTGATATACTGTACAAGCCACACAAACAGATCTTAATAAATTGTTAATGACTGAAGTAGTTCTCTGAAAGTAGCAAACCTGGTGCTATACAAGTCTATTAAAAAAAAGGGGGGGGGGGAGGGGAGAGCAAGCAGCTCTGAACAGATAACCAGTATAATTAATAAATGTAATATGCACATTACTTATCAAGAAAGACTTGTTCATCTTCTAGATTCTAGAAAGCACTGAATCCCTCATAGAACACCAGCATGAATTCAGAAATGGAAGGTCTACACAGCAAATTTGTAAGAGATGTGTATAGTGACAGAAAACAAGCAGGAAAGAGACATAGACTGTATCTAGCAAAATAGATAAGTAAATCAAGGTAGTAGGCAAGGTATTAGCATAAGGGAATACTTAATGAGTGTTCCCATAAAGGTCGTACGTAGTATTAAAGTGGGAGGGTGTGTGGTAACTTGGCCACACAAGGTTCAGTGTAGGGCACTATATTCTTCCTATTGTACAAAGCTGTATTGACCTGGCAACAGGAAAAAATTCCTAATATGCTTGTTTAAAGATCATGGAAAAAAGTGAGAATACAAATTAAGTGCAATGAGAAGGCTGCAGGAAGACAGACAAACTTTAGGAAAGATGTATTGAATGGTTATTTCATTTTAAACCCCAGACAAAAGCAAAGTTATGACACTGGAAGACTGGAGAAAAGAGACCAGAGAGAGTCATGGAAGGAGAGTGGAACAGTTTTAAAGAAAAGACCTAGGAATAATCATCCCAAACATATCACCTGAAGTGCATAAACAGGATAACATCGGCATCACAGGCTGAGTTTATAATCAGAATGTAGTACATTCACCCCTCATGGGACCCATTCATGAATATGTAGCACATTTTGAGTTTAGGGGAATAAGCTTTGAAGAAAGGATGTTAGAGAAAGGTTTTTTGTCTGGAAGCATGAAGAACAAGAGATTATTTTATGTATGCAAAAGCATGAAATTAAAAATAAAAAAGCAGATAGTAATTAGAATAATTTAAAATGTCAAATTTTTACAGTATTGCTTAATATATGAGAATCCATACCTTATCCTTTAGTCAGAATTAATCATCATACACTTAGTAATTATTTTTCCCCAAAAAAATTCTTTTGTGATTTGCAATTTTTTTGTTTACATTTTTATTAAGAATGGACTTTTATATAGTTACAATTGTACTGTAATTTTGTTACTAAATACATAATTTTTTCTTGCCTTGAAACTTTTTTTTTTTTTAATAGAATACTTCATAAGCCAAGAACATTAAACATTTTGTTTCATGCCATCAAAATATTTTTATTATTTTGGTTGCAGTACATTTCCATTTACCACTTTCATAAAAAATAGCTTAGAAATGCATTGAATTTGAGTAAAATATCTTGCAGTATAATGAGCAATAAAGGATAAATTATTAATATTGTTAGATTTTACATTTGAAGTTCAGTAAGTTTTTCGTAAGAATTTTCTATTACAAATGCTTAATCCATATGTGCCATTGTTCACACCGACTCATGGAAGTGTGTATCTTGTCCACAGACGGCTTATCAACTACGGGTAAATATGGTTCCTTGTACTCTTTAATTATTAATATTCCTACCATTCCAAGTTTGAGTATCATCTAATTTTAATTATTCTTCATACAGTAAATAGGTTTCATTTTAGTTCCCTAAATGTATACAGTACATAGCATGGCCCTTCTAAATGTGTTTCTGCAACTGAAATTATGTAGGAACAATATTTACCCAGTACATAATCAACAAGCTATTGAAGCTTAATTACTATTACTGCTGCATTAATTCTGATTAACTGTTATATTTTTCACATTTGAAACTGAAAGTGTTATTGAGTGTATTTCTTTTTTTTTAATTTTTGATGTATAGCATTAAATATTTTAGTATTTTGGAAAATTTGCATGTAAATTTTGTATATGCTGTAAATACATAACTTCCTGAAGAGGAATTAATTTACACTTGAAGGACCCTAGATGGCAATTTCAGGGACTGATGTGGACAAGGCATACTACAACTGTACTTAGTACTGTACTTGTATATATGAAATGCTAAATTCATATGGTTCATTCAGTGCAAGATTGTCCACTAATTGAGAGAAACTCGACTTGATTGTACTTGACAAAATTTAGAGGATAACACTATGAAAGGTTTTAGTGATTGTGGTTTATTAGTCAGAAAACAAACTCTCCTGATATGGGTCTCAATCAGATAATGACTGGAAATTAGGCTTTACACTCCATTTACAAAACAAAGGATCATTACGTAATGTATCTGAAGATAAGATGGTACCATTATGGGTATCCCTTTTAAGATTTTGTAGTATACATAGATTTGTGATCTTCAAGGAGTTTGAAAAAAGCAGTAAATGAATAACACATTGAAAATTAGGACTTGTGATCCACTAGCCTTTATAAAGTAAGTACTGTATTATTTGTATTTATTTCCATACTGGCCCTCTCCCACTAAAGTAGGGTAACCCCAGAAAAAGGAAATATTCATCATCATTCATTCAATAGCTGTCCTGCCAGAGCTGCTGTTGGAAGTGAGCAAGGTAGATATGAAGGGAGTAAGAAACTGGTTAACTGGACTTAAGTCCTGGAGGTGGGAAGGGTAGGGATGCTGCAGTCAGAGGGTAATCTGAAGTGTGATGTCAGCACACTTCTGGTAAGTCAGAGCTTGAATGCTTGATGTCAAAAGCATTTTCTTTAGATAACCTGCCCTGATGGGAGACAGATGTTCAGGTAAAAAGAAATATTGCATCTTTTTATTTTGTCTTGTAGATAAAGTAACATGTTAAACATGTAGAACATAAAAAATGACAAGTGGTTCATTGAAATGGAAATTGAGGCTGATTAGAGCAAGATAATATTGGAGAAATTAAGGTAGTAGGTTGGTAGACAGCAACCACCCAGGGAGGTACTACCGTCCTGCCAAGTGAGTGTAAAACGAAAGCCTGTAATTGTTTTACATGATGGTAGGATTGCTGGTGTCTTTTGTGTGTCTCATAAATATGCAAGATTACAGGTATGTCTTGCTACTTCTACTTACACTTAGGTCACACTACACATACATGTACACGTTTATTTATACACACTCATCTGAGTTTTCTTTGATTTTATCTTAATAGTTCTTGGTCTTATTACTTTTCCTTTTATATCCATGGGGAAGTGGAATAAGAATCTTTCCTCCGTAAGCCATGCATGTTGTAAAAGTCAACTAAAATGCCGGGAACAATGGGCTAGTAACCCCTTTTCCTGTAAAGATTACTAAAAAGAATAAGAAGAAGAAAATTGTCAAAGTGGGAAGTCTGAATGTGCGTGGATGTTGTGCAAATGATAAGAAAGAAATGATTGTGGATGTTATGAATGAGAAGAAACTGGATGTCCTGGCTTTAAGTGAAACAAAGCTGAAGGGGGTGGGAGAGTTTCAATGGAGAGGAATAAATGGGATTAGGTCAGGGGTTTCAAATAGAGTTAGAGCTAAAGAAGGAGTAGCAATAATGTTGAAGGATAAGCTATGGCAGGAAAAGAGGGACTACAAATGTATAAATTCAAGGATTATGTGGAGTAAAATAAAGATTGGAGGTGAAAAGTGGGTTATAGTAAGCGTGTGTGCACCTGGAGAAGAGAGAAGTGTAGAGGAGAGAGAGAGATTCTGGGAAATGTTGAGTGAATGCGTGGGGAGTTTTGAATCAAGTGTGAGAGTAATGGTGGTTGGGGATTTCAATGCTAAAGTGGGTAAAAATGTTAGAGGGAGTAGTAGGTAAATTTGGGATGCCAGGGGTAAATGTAAATGGGGAGCCTTTAATTGAGCTATGTGTAGAAAGAAATTTGGTAATAAGTAATACATTTTTTATGAAAAAGAGGATAAATAAATATACAAGGTATGATGTAGCACATAATGAAAGTAGTTTGTTAGATTATGTATTGGTGGATAAAAGGTTGATGGGTAGGCTCCAGGATGTACATGTTCATAGAGGGGCAACTGATATATCGGATCATTATTTAGTTGTAGCTACAGTTAGAGTAAGAGGTAGATGGGGAAAAGAGGAAGGTGGCAACAAGTAAGAGGGAGGTGAAAGTGTATAAACTAAGGGAGGAGGAAGTTTGGGCGAGATATAAGCGACTATTGGCAGAAAGGTGGGCTAGTGCAAAGATGAGTAATGGGGGGGTTGAAGAGGGTTGGAATAGTTTTAAAAATGCAGTATTAGAATGTGGGGCAGAAGTTTGTGGTTATAGGAGGGTGGGGGCAGGAGGAAAGAGGAGTGATTGGTGGAAAGATGAAGTAAAGGGTGTGATAAAAGAGAAAAAGGTAGCTTACGAGAGGTTTTTACAAAGCAGAAGTGTTATAAGAAGAGCAGAGTATATGGAGAGTAAAAGAAAGGTGAAGAGAGTGGTGAGAGAGTGCAAAAGGAGAGCAGATGAAAGAGTGGGAGAGGCACTGTCAAGAAATTTTAATGAAAATAAGAAAAAATTTTGGAGTTAGTTAAACAAGTTAAGAAAGCCTTGGGAAAGTATGGATTTGTCAGTTAAAAACAGAGTAGGGGAGTTAGTAAATGGGGAGAGGGAGGTATTAGGTAGATGGCGAGAATATTTTGAGGAACTTTTAAATGTTGAGGAAGAAAGGGAGGCGGTAATTTCATGCACTGGCCAGGGAGGTATACCATCTTTTAGGAGTGAAGAAGAGCAGAATGTAAGTGTGGTGGAGGTACGTGAGGCATTACGTAGAATGAAAGGGGGTAAAGCAGCTGGAACTGATGGGATCATGACAGAAATGTTAAAAGCAGGGGGGGATATAGTGTTGGAGTGGTTGGTACTTTTGTTTAATAAATGTGTGAAAGAGGGGAAGGTACCTAGGGATTGGCGGAGAGCATGTATAGTCCCTTTATATAAAGGGAAAGGGGACAAAAGAGATTGTAAAAATTATAGAGGAATAAGTTTACTGAGTATACCAGGAAAAGTATACGGTAGGGTTATAATTGAAAGAATTAGAGGTAAGACAGAATGTAGGATTGCGGATGAGCAGGGAGGCTTCAGAGTGGGTAGGGGATGTGTAGATCAAGTGTTTACATTGAAGCATATATGTGAACAGTATTTAGATAAAGGTAGGGAAGTTTTTATTGCATTTATGGATTTAGAAAAGGCATATGATAGAGTGGATAGAGGAGCAATGTGGCAGATGTTGCAAGTATATGGAATAGGTTGTAAGTTACTAAATGCTGTAGAGAGCTTTTATGAGGATAGTGAGGCTCAGGTTAGGGTGTGTAGAAGAGAGGGAGAATACTTCCTGGTTAGGTTAGGTAAGGTTCGTCAGGAAACAGGACAAATGTTTCCTGACGCGGGTCTTAGTCAGATGATGACCTGCCTTTGGAGATTTTGGTCATCTGACCGAGGCCTTCCGCTGGCTTACCGGTCCACCCCTTTAAAAATTATGGTCATTTATAACCATTGTTAAAAAAAAAATAATACTTCCTGGTAAAAGTAGGTCTTAGACAGGGATGTGTAATATCACCATGGTTGTTTAATATATTTATAGATGGGGTTGTAAAAGAAGTAAATGCTAGGGTGTTCGGGAGAGGGGTGGGATTAAATTATGGGGAATCAAATTCAAAATTGGAATTGACACAGTTACTTTTTGCTGATGATACTGTGCTTATGGGAGATTCTAAAGAAAAATTGCAAAGGTTAGTGGATGAGTTTGAGAATGTGTGTAAAGGTAGAAAGTTGAAAGTGAACATAGAAAAGAGTAAGGTGATGAGGGTATCAAATGATTTAGATAAAGAAAAATTTTATATCAAATTGGGGAGGAGGAGTATGGAAGAAGTGAATGTTTTCAGATACTTGGGAGTTGACGTGTCGGCGGATGGATTTATGAAGGATGAGGTTAATCATAGAATTGATGAGGGAAAAAAGGTGAGTGGTGCGTTGAGGTATATGTGGAGTCAAAAAACGTTATCTATGGAAGCAAAGAAGGGAATGTATGAAAGTATAGTAGTACCAACACTCTTATATGGATGTGAAGCTTGGGTGGTAAATGCAGCAGCGAGGAGACGGTTGGAGGCAGTGGAGATGTCCTGTCTAAAGGGCAATGTGTGGTGTAAATATTATGCAGAAAATTCGGAGTGTGGAAATTAGGAGAAGGTGTGGAGTTAATAAAAACATTAGTCAGAGAGCAGAAGAGGGGTTGTTGAGGTGGTTTGGTCATTTAGAGAGAATGGATCAAAGTAGAATGACATGGAAAGCATATAAATCTATAGGGGAAGGAAGGCGGGGTAGGGGTCGTCCTGGAAAGGGTTGGAAAGAGGGGGTAAAGGAGGTTTTGTGGGCTAGGGGCTTGGACTTCCAGCAAGCGTGCATGAGCGTGTTAGATAGGAGTGAATGGAGGCGAATGATACTTGGGACCTGACGATCTGTTGGAGTGTGAGCAGGGTAACATTTAGTGAAGGGATTGAGGGGAAACCGGTTATGTTCATATAGTCGGACTTGGGTCCTGGAAATGGGAAGTACAATGCCTGTGCTTTAAAGGAGGGGTTTGGGATATTGGCAGTTTGGAGGGATATGTTGTGTATCTTTGTGTGTATGCTTCTAGACTGTTGTATTCTGAGCACCTCTGCAAAAGCAGTGATAATGTGTGAGTTTGGTGAAAGTGTTGAATGCTGATGAAAGTATTTTCTTTTTGGGGATTTTCTTTCTTTTTTGGGTCACCCTGCCTCGGTGGGAGATGTCCAACTTGTTGGAAAAAAAAAAAAATTTGGAGAAATGAATTTGAATGTTATATAGTTGATTCTGGAGAATCTTATTAATTTTGCATGGTGGTGAGAATGTATGAAAGTTGTCAAGTCAGTATTTTGATTTTAAAATTAGATGCAGTAGTGATTTAGGATCTTAGATATACATGTGACTCATTTTAAGAGTTTTCCTACCCTCAAAACTTGGCCTGGAACCAGATTTCTTCATTCTTTCCATATCTAAGTGTTTGAAATTTGTCACCATTGAATATTGTGTTATTTTCCAATGCCTGCTAAGACTTTATTGATGTCTACTTGCATTTTTTTTTTTTTATTTTTTTTTTTTACCTATATGGCCTGATATGACTTATTTTTATTGTATTGTTCATCAAAGGCATTACAAAACTGTTGCTTGTTTTTGTGTGTAATGTACGAGGAGAAGAAAGTCAGGATTCCAGGACCATGTCATAGGATAAAGAATGTAATACCTTTCTAAGGCTAGATTTTGCTTCTCTGTTCACTTCCTTTCTTTGTATTCTTTTAATCAGAAAATTAAATATACATGTTCTTGTTACATAATGTTGACTTTACTTTATGGGCTATCACTTCATGGTCACTTTCGTTAAATGCTGGAGCATATTTCATGAAGACCACATATATATATTTTGGTTGTTTTCCAAAGCATCCATAATCTTGTCATAATTATATAGTAGCTCTAAACTTATGTTGACTTGAATTATGCAAGTCATCTTTTTCCATAAAATTTGTAATTCGGGGTCTCCCCCAGCCTTTCAAAGATTTTTTATGACGTGTGTGGTAGTGCTACTGGTGTGTAGTTTTTTACCAGAGCTCAACTGTCTCCTCCCCTCAAGGAAGGTTCCTTGATGCTGGTAAGGGGCTCTTGATCTAGGGAATTGGATCTGTACTCCGGTTCTCTGAACTGAGCCTGAATACCTTCCATCCCCTCCCCCCATGCGCTGTGTAATCCAACTGGTTTAGCTCTCGCCCATAATTATCATAATTAGAATAATCAACTGTCTCTTCTTTGTATAGAAGAATTTTCTGCTGGTGTTTGCACTTTAGATACAGTAGCGTGTTCCATGAATCTGGCCCAGGTGCTGCATGTGTGAGCATGTTTTCAATTTCCTTTTTGGTTTTTGAGAGATTTGTACTTATGTCAGATGTGCTTTGTAAGGTGGACAGAGGTAATGAAAAAATTTTGTATCTTTAACTCTCTCGTCATCTAATGGACTACTGAACATTTGAGTCATGCAAGTTTTTCAACATTTTCCTTATTTTTTTCTTGTCATCAGTGTATAAACCTCCTCTGAATAGTGGATCAGTTCTAGAGGTGGTTATTTATTTGGATTTTGCACAGGTGTGGAAATAGTTAAGATTTTTTTTCATTTTTCTTCTCAAACAGCTTAAGGTGAAGTGCATACACATTTTCATTTGCTGCAATTATTTCGTATATCTTCAAAGAATGTACTGTAAAGCACAGTAGTGGTAATGCAGTATAGCATTGCTGGTACTTACTTGGAAATTCAGTCTTGGTATTTAAACAGTATGTGCCTGATGAGTGAAAATACTTAAGATTCATTCCACTTGTACACAGTATTTTATGGTGTAAGATGTAAAATAATCCCAATATTTTAGTTTGGAGTAAGTTGAAAGATATAAATGTATGGGATTCAAATATTTTCTAGGATTGTAAAGTGGCATTTGCAGTAAATTCAGGCACTGATTTAAATTTAAACTGGCTTTAGATGCTTAACATACATTAAACCTTTGTTGTAACAGACTAATAAGGGGAAGCATGAAGCTGGTAATAGCAGTGTTCTTGGCGTGACTATAAAATTAATGGACATTTCTGTAATCAATAGATTTTTTTCTGCTGTTTTTCAAGATTACTTGGTGCAGATGATTTTGTTCTGTATTTCCAAAGTCTGTTAAATCAAAGGTTTAGCATATTGTACATTTTTTTTTTATGAGGTCAAATGTGTGTATGATAATATTTGTTAGTGTGAAAATAGTCAGTGTTCATTAATTTGTACTCTTGATTTCCATAAAAATAATAAATGTATTAAGTTTTACTGGTTGTTTTACAGATGGAATCTCTAACAAGTTGCAAAGTTCAAATATTTTCACAATTGCCAAGCGCAACGTTGAAGGTCAAGACATGTTATACCAATCCATCAAGTTAACCAATGGTATTTGGGTTCTTACTGAACTTAAAGTACAGCCTGGCAATACTACCATTGTGGTATGTACCTCATTATTGTTAGTTTTTAAATTTCATCTTAGATAAATTTTTTTTATATAAAGTTTGGGACAGTACATATAGGAAAAGAGGTAAAAATTGTGTTTAGTTTTGGGATTATATAACCTATAAGAGATTGTGCACATGATAAAACACTTAGTGCTGGCAGTCAGTTATGTTGACTTGCAAATTGTAGTCTTGTATTCAGAGAATTCTGGATATGAATGCCTCATTCTGTACTGTGGAATGTCACCACAGATGTAATGGGCCATCTGCTCATCATTCTATCAAATACTAGTCAAATGTAGAATGGGGATCATTTCATTCTGACTTAAAAAGAGTTTTGTAAACTGGTGTCACAGGATGTCTAAAATTGTATGAGGTGTTCTCTAGTTTCTGTTTAATTGGAAAGTGAAGAAAATAGTATAGGTGTATAATGTTATTCAAAGACCAGGGAGTAACATATTCAAAAAAGATACTGCACATTAACAGTCATCTGTAACCTTTTTAACCTGAAAAATGTGTCTAAAATTGTAGCTCTAATCTTGTTAGCATGATATTTATGTTTTATTAAGAAATTGGAAAAACTACAGTATGGCAATATATTATAGTTACCAAGGATTTAAGCTGAAAGCACTCCACTGTATATAGCTGGAAGTGCCATTGTCGATAGGAAGGGTAGTTAACCAGCCTGAGTGCCACAAGTCAAGATTGACTATGGCAGCCTACCTATCCAGTTACATGTTTAAATTCCTGGGTGCTTTCTTATTGTTTTCTATTTCAGTCTTTCTGGGTCTCATTTTTTTTTTTTCTTAACAAGTAGGCTGTCTCCCACAGAGGCAGGGTGACCCAAAAAGAAAGAAAATCCCTACCAAAAAATACTTTCATCATCATTCAACACTTTCACCTCACTCGTAATCACTGTTTTTGCAGAGGTGCTCAGTACATGACAGTTTAGAAGCATATACGTATAAAGATACACAACATATCCCTCCAAACTGCCAATATCCCAAACCCCTCCTTTAGAGTACGGGCATTGTACTTCCCATTTCCAAGACTCAAGTCCGGCTATATAAAAATAACCGGTTTCCCTGAATCCCTTCATTAAATATTACCCTGCTCACACTCCAACAGATCATCAGATCCCAAATACCATTCGTCTCCATTCACTCCTATCGAACACGCTCACGCACGCCTGCTGGAAGTCCAAGCCCCTCGCCCACAAAACCTCCCTTACCCCTTCATTCCAGCCTTTTCGAGGACGACCCCTACCCAGCCTTCCTTTCCCTACAGATATACTGTTGTATAGCTTAAATCATATACCTGTATTTTACAATATAGGTATAATATTTTATTTCATTTTTGATAAAAAAGCTTATTTCGTTCAGATCTGTTAAGTTACTTTCCAGTTTATATTTACTATGATTTATTAATGTACATTTTAAAATACTTTTTGACTACAGAGTGGAAGCTTAAGAGATAATAACTATGATAGACCACATTTCTTCTTTCAACAAATCAGCCATACCCCACCAAGGCAGGGAAACCCAAAAGGCAAAAGGAAGTTTCTCCTTTTAAATTTAGTAATATATATATATAGGAGAAGGGGTTACTAGCTGCTTGCTCCCGGCATTTTAGTCTCCTCTTACAACACACATGGCTTACGGGGAAAGAATTTTGTTCACTTCCCCATGGAGAAGAGACCACATTTATTATTATGTAAGAAATAGGTATGCAACAAACAAATTCATTCGCAGCACTAACTGATCTTTACCATTTAACACTTCAGTGTAAATTTGCAATAAAACAAGCTAGTGGAAGATTAATCATTAATATACATATAAATAGCTTAAGAAAACCCAACATAACTAGTATATTTAAAACTGTCTGTCTTTATCTTTAACATCTTGGAATCACTCATCCTTGAAGAAATGGCTATTTGAATGTTTACCGGACATTTAAAATACTTTCATGGGATAAAAAGACATCAGAGATTTATCACAGAATTGCACATTCGCCCTGAGACAGGTTTTCTTCTTTTTTACTTGAGAAACGAGAATGTGTGAAAAGAGCAACTTATTCTCTTAAGAGGATTTTTTTAATGGAATTAACCCTTTTGGGGTCCAGAGGTCAAATTTCAAAGTGTGCACCATGGTCCAAGAATTTTCAAAAAAAAAAAAAAAAATATTTTTTCTTTTAAAATAGTAGAGAATCTTTTTCTGAAGGTAATAAAGCAAAAAGTACGAAATTTAATGGAAAATTTATGAAATTATGCCCTCATGAAATTTGATGTGTCAGCGAAATTTACGCATCGGAGATTTTGCTGACTTTGACTCCTATTTTAGGCCAATTACATTACTCCAGTCGACCAAATTCTTAGCTATTTCACTAGTATTACTTCTCTTCTATCAATTGAGCACAAGAAATCACCCAGTCAACTGTTTCAACTACAAAATAGTAATCGGAAATTGGTAATTTGGCCAATTTAACGCAAAGTTCAAAATACAGTATTCCAATTTCAAAATAGGGTCTAGAATAAACAGTGCAGGCATTCCTGGCACTCGACTAACATTTCCTCTTCATTAGTTATGTTTTCAGGCTTTACAAATGAATTTCATTTTGATTTTTTATTCACATAATGAATTTTTATTCAAACCAAAAAAATAGAAGACTTATTGTTATGCTGCTATGCAATATTGTAATAATTGTATAAATAATATCACCACATATGTGAACGTATATTAGACCCACCAGCTGGCATGTATTAGACGTGTGAGGTTACTTGTTTACTCTTGAACATCAGCATAAATTTAACATTTCTGCTACTTTGAGCTCAGTTTCAAGCCATTTCCAGTACTAAAAGGGATCAAAATCATCTCTATTTCTGTAGTATATCTTCCATTCTATCAAATGAGACCAAGAAATCTCAAATGCAACTATAAAAAAGTATGGAAAAACACTGTAAAGTCACTGTTTTAATCGAAAATTAGTCTGTTTTTATTCTCTCATTATGCACTATGTGCTGCATGATTTGTTTTATGTGGTGCACACATACCACATAGATGTATTCTCTCATATCTAGGCCCACTCATATAAGCTCACAGCTCATCTGAGTGAGCCGAGCTCATGGTTTGGACCCTCAACTGAAAGCTATAGAACTACAGCATGGACCCTGAAAGGGTTAAACACCATGCTAAATGCAATACTGAAATTAATGTAGAACATTACTTCTGTGGTGTTTTCTATTCAGTTGTCAAAATGCACTCTTTCTGTTGGATATTTTTGCATTACATGTGTTTTAGTAAATTTTATTTTATATTTGATGTAAAAAACCAACGTTGTGACTTGGGAGGACAAGCTAGACAGGAATGAGTACTACCCTCAGCAAGTAGATACAAATAAGAAACCAAAAGACAGTGACAGACAAAGTTTGAAAAGTACAACAAAAACAGAATTATAAGAATGATGGCAGTAGGGAACATGGAGCAGGCAACAAAGTGGCACTGCTGTGAGTTTAACCAGTATAAAAAATTACCAGTGGGAGAAAATGGATATTCCTTCTTTTACTGCCCCATGGTTATTACTTAATTCATTAGAAACTACAGTATTCAAAATTTGTATGATAGCAAGATAAGCCTTTGTAACTAATTTTACAATTAATGGAACATAGGCCAAATTTACTGCATCAGCTTACTGTCACAATGTATCCTTGCTTGAAGATGTGCATGCATATTTTCTATACAATATCCAGTATTTTTCTAAAGGCCAAAAATCTATTTTATTCAACACTATGAGCCTAGTAAATTTACTATTTGCTTATGGATAGAAGCATTGCAGAATTTATGTACTGTACGTGTCAGTTAAGAAGCCTATATTCTTGATTGTAATTGGCTGTACCAGTTATGAAGAATTTAGAAAGGCTGAGTAATATCAGTGAATTTTTGTGTGATTATGTATTCCATTTGTTGCATCACATCACTGTATGTATAATAATTAATATTTACTCAGTGTGAATTCAAACTTTCTCTTTACCCCTCCTCCTTTCTTGTCTTTTATTCTCTCACTTTGTTTTACAGGATTGAGAGCTGTTGTCTTGCATTACCTCGTATCATTGTTACAAAGTGGTTTTTAAAGGTGCATGCTTTATTTATATTAACCAACATTCTTATTAGATATAAGGCAAAATGAGTGCCAATCTAAGAACAAGAGCTTTCAAGAATGGTATACAATACCGACAAGATGAAAACTGAGACACGTGCAACATCTGGGTATTATTGTAGATGTTTTTGCCATCCAGTAGCTTTATCAATACAGATTCTAGGACATAATTTGAAGACAGTAGAGCTATATACAAAAGATGAGGTAATCAGTCCCTCAGCCTTGGAGTTGGTGTGAAGAGCACCATAGTCGTGAAAATTCTGGAGCTGAGGCAAGGAGACTGGTGGTTATATACTAACTCCAGGTGGATTGGGATGGGTAGCAGACGAGGGCATAGTCACTGGTAGTCAGGATTCCCCAGTGGAAGTAGGTCATACCCAAAGGAATGGGTAAGTTGTACCTTCACTATCATTCACACATTGTCACTATCTTTGCAGAGGAGCTCATATACGTACAACCTCCAGGATTCGAGTCCTGCTCACACTCCAACAGCTTGTCAGGTCCCAAAAGCCATTAGTCTCCAATTACTCTTATCTAATGCGCTCACACATGCCTTCTGCATGTCCAAGCTGGACACAAGTGTTGGGCCATCGTCTTTCCATAGGAACTGTTAATTTGCACTCCATTTCTACCAGGATTGCCTGCTTTGCTTACCAGGAATCCTTGTTCCTCTTGTGTGCTGCTCACTGTGTACAGTATATATTTTAACTATGCCCTCTTTGCTTTGGCATTGTATGGTTTAACATCCTTTTTAAAATTACTAAGTTGTTTGCCAAGAACTTGGGATTTTTAATAGATGCATAGATTTCCAAACTAACATGAATCTTGTTATTCATTGCTTTAGTAGTGGATGTGTGTGCTCTTGGGTTTATATCTTATTATTTTTGTTTATACCCATGGGTTAAATGGTGAGTTACATTTTAGTATATGAAGCACTGAATAATTGCAGGGTTTTGCTGCACAATAATTTTTTCCTCCTTCCCCTCTCCTTCATTACCTCTTGTTTTATCCTTCCCTCTCCCTCCCTGTTTTATCCTTCCCTCTCCCTCCATTTTATCCTTCCCTCTCCCTCCCTGTTTTATCCTTCCCTCTCCCTCCCTGTTTTATCCTTCCCTCTCCCTCCCTGTTTTATCCTTCCCTCTCCCTCCCTGTTTTATCCTTCCCTCTCCCTCCCTGTTTTATCCTTCCCTCTCCCTCCCTGTTTTATCCTTCCCTCTCTCCCTGTTCTATCCTTCCCTCTCTCTCCCTGTTCTATCCTTCCCCCTCTCTCCCTGTTCTATCCTTCCCTCTCCCTCCCTGTTCTATCCTTCCCTCTCCCTCCCTGTTCTATCCTTCCCTCTCCCTCCCTGTTCTATCCTTCCCTCTCCCTCCCTGTTCTATCCTTCCCTCTCCCTCCCTGTTCAGTCGTTCCCTCTCCCTCCTAATTCAATCGTTCCCTCTCCCTCCTAATTCAGTCGTTCCCTCTCCCTCCTAATTCAGTCGTTCCCTCTCCCTCCTTGTTCAGTCCTTCCCTCTCCCTCCTTGTTCAGTCCTTCCCTCTCCCTCCTTGTTCTATCCTTCCCTCTCCCTCCTTGTTCTATCCTTCCCTTTTCCCCTTGTACTGTCTCTTTCCCTCATTCTGATTTTTTTTCCTCCTGTCCTCTGTCCATCCTTGTTCTGTTCTTTCCCTCCTTGTTCTGTCCTCTTTCCCTCCTTGTTCTGTCCTCTTTCCCTCCTTGTTCTGTCCTCTTTCCCTCTGTTCTTTCTCCCTCCTCTTTTCCTCTCTTGTTTTCCTTTCTTCCTCCATTTTTTAATTCTTCCTCCTTTCCTCTTCTCCCTTTGTAACTTTTCCTTCCTCCTCTCTCCTTTCTTCTTATCTCCTCTCTCTTTTTTTTCCTCATCCTCCATCTCCCATCTTCCCCTTCTATCCCTCTTGCACCTCACCCTCCTATCTCCCTCTTTCATGTCTCCCCTCTTCCCTTTCTTCCATTGTATGTTCTTAGTACATATGTTAATGTGTACTATTGTGCTACTTTACGTATTTTTATATGGCCTCATAGCTTGGATTTTTTTATGCTAAAAAAAAATGACAGGATTACAAATCATGGAAACTTAAACATGGTAGAATCTGAGTCTGCTATTAAAACTGTAACCATTTTATCTATTTTCACTTTAGTCTATAACTACCCTAACATAGTAAATTGAACAGGTAGGCTAGACTTACTTAACTAAAGTCTTGCCATATACTGTAGTTAAAAAGAAGTTGATTGTTAGAAAAGATTAAAATGAGAGCTGCTTACAAATAAGATTTTACCATATTTAAGTTTTCCATAACACAAACATTAAAAACAGTTTATTCCACTAACAAAGACCTACAGGGTTTAGGTTTTGTAATGTTTTCAGAGAAGAGCGATTAAGATAGTAGGTATACTGTATATACAGTACCTAATGACTTGAATCCTAAGGTGATGATAACCTGGGCAAGAACGGTGCTTTTGATAGCAAAGTTGGGTGGGCCAAATTAATGATATAGCATTTTCCCCATGTACATATTAATATTGATGTTGACCAGATAAAGTCTTAAGAATATCACAAGGCACTGGTTTTTGGTTATTTACGCTCACTTTGCTGAAAACTTATATCACTCGTACAGCACGACTCCGTCAACTTGACTGCCAGCTTCAAATGTAAACAAAATGCTAGTGCATTTGATGATGTAAGTGCACATACTCTGTTGGGTAAACGTTCTCTTAATTGACATTTGTGCATTAACAGTTTTTTTTAATGTTATTACATAATTGCATACTTCAGATCCAATGATCAGTTTTGTAATATTCTTGATTTTGTTTATATTATGTCTTTTTTTTATGTCTGAGTTGACATTAACATTTAAGGGCAAATATTTGTTTTCTTACAGTTATCGCTGAAGTCGAGGGCAACAGATGTAGCTCAGGGGATCTTTGAAGCATTTGATGGCATCCTTCATTTCTAATTTAAGTTACGTATTTCTTGTGTTCATTGGGCTATGAATGTCTTCATAGTTTAATAAAATATGTATTTAATAATTTGGTGCAGACATTGGCAGTTGATAGTTACAGTGGATTCAGTTCTGCATTTATCTTAATATACAGAATTTATATTATATCTTTGTCATTAATTAAAGGCCTTAGTCATTGCTATTTGGTTTTTTAACTGATAGCCATTTAGAACAAAAGTAAGAGATATTGAGAAATATTGTGATATGTATTGAGTGGTTATCATTTAGTCATTCCATTTTATCTTTATTCTTGAAATTGGTGTACTGTAGTTTTAAGAAATGTAAAAAAAGATTATAATACAGTAATCTAATAAACATTGAAACATCTCTGAAGTTTCTCTGATACCATATTTTTATTTTCTATTTTATTCTAAAATAAAAGAATGCATGAATATATAGTCATTTTTTGTTATTCACAAAATTTATGAATCTTCAAAATTTTCATCTTCTAAAGCATTAGTTCTTGCTTAAATTCAGTCACATTGTTAGTCATACAGTCTGCATAATGTCAGTGACTTCCTACCCCACTCCTTCCTCTCTAAATGACCAAACCACCTCAATACCCCCTCCTCAGCCCTCTGAATAATACTTTTAGTAATTTCAGGCCTCCTACAAATTTCCACACTACAAATTCTTTGCATAATACTTACACCACACATTACCCTTAGACACAACATCTCCACTACCTCCAGCCTCTTCCTCGTTGCAGCAGTTACAATCTATGCTTCACACCCATATAAGAGTGTTGGTACAACTGTACTCTTATACATTCCCTTCTTTGCCTCCCTGGATAATGTTCTTTGTCTCTACAGATACCTCAGTGCACCACTCACCTTTTTGGTAATATACTGTAAGTCCTCAATGTCATCAGTAGGTAACTGTGACTTTAAGCGAAATGGAGTACAGTATTTTGAAAGCACACCTGACTCACGAAATCATAATGACACGATTGCAAACAAACCATACCACGGGCGGGGATAGAACCCGCGATTAGAGTCAAAACTCCAGACAGACACACTATCCACTGGGCCAGCTGGCTACAATAAGATTTGTGGCTAGCACGTCGGTCTGGAGTTTTACGACTGATCGCGGGTTCTATCCTTGCCCGTGGTATGGTTTGAAAGCACACCTCGCTGTCCATCGTCAGATTTCTTTAAAACTTCTAATGTCACACTACCTTTTTTTTTTTTTTCTACAGTGTACCTTTAGCACTCATTACAACAGGGTTAAATTTAGGAACAAATATTTGCTAAGCAAAAATTGTAAAGAGCATCTCCTACCACCATGCAGTCCAAAGACAAACAACAAATATGGTGGGCTTGTTTAGTGCTTTTGTACTGCTTTGTTTATTGTTGTGCATTTGTATGATTATCATTTATTTTTTTTTTTTTTTTATTATCACACAGGCCGATTCCCACCAAGGCAGGGTGGCCCGAAAAAGAAAAACTTTCACCATCATTCACTCCATCACTGTCTTGCCAGAAGGGTGCTTTACACTACAGTTTTTAAACTGCAACATTAACACCCCTCCTTCAGAGTGCAGGCACTGTACTTCCCATCTCCAGAACTCAAGTCCGGCCTGCCGGTTTCCCTGAATCCCTTCATAAATGTTACTATGCTCACACTCCAACAGCACGTCAAGTATTAAAAACCATTTGTCTCCATTCACTCCTATCAAACACGCTCACGCATGCCTGCTGGAAGTCCAAGCCCCTCGCACACAAAACCTCCTTTACCCCCTCCCTCCAACCCTTCCTAGGCCGACCCCTACCCCGCCTTCCTTCCACTACAGACTGATACACTCTTGAAGTCATTCTGTTTCGCTCCATTCTCTCTACATGTCCGAACCACCTCAACAACCCTTCCTCAGCCCTCTGGACAACAGTTTTGGTAATCCCGCACCTCCTCCTAACTTCCAAACTACTAATTCTCTGCATTATATTCACACCACACATTGCCCTCAGACATGACATCTCCACTGCCTCCAGCCTTCTCCTCGCTGCAACATTCATCACCCACGCTTCACACCCATATAAGAGCGTTGGTAAAACTATACTCTCATACATTCCCCTCTTTGCCTCCAAGGACAAAGTTCTTTGTCTCCACAGACTCCTAAGTGCACCACTCACTCTTTTTCCCTCATCAATTCTATGATTCACCTCATCTTTCATAGACCCATCCGCTGACACGTCCACTCCCAAATATCTGAATACGTTCACCTCCTCCATACTCTCTCCCTCCAATCTGATATTCAATCTTTCATCACCTAATCTTTTTGTTATCCTCATAACCTTACTCTTTCCTGTATTCACCTTTAATTTTCTTCTTTTGCACACCCTACCAAATTCATCCACCAATCTCTGCAACTTCTCTTCAGAATCTCCCAAGAGCACAGTGTCATCAGCAAAGAGCAGCTGTGACAACTCCCACTTTGTGTGTGATTCTTTATCTTTTAACTCCATGCCTCTTGCCAAGACCCTCGCATTTACTTCTCTTACAACCCCATCTATAAATATATTAAACAACCACGGTGACATCACACATCCTTGTCTAAGGCCTACTTTTACTGGGAAAAAATTTCCCTCTTTCCTACATACTCTAACTTGAGCCTCACTATCCTCGTAAAAACTCTTCACTGCTTTCAGTAACCTACCTCCTACACCATACACTTGCAACATCTGCCACATTGCCCCCCTATCCACCCTGTCATACGCCTTTTCCAAATCCATAAATGCCACAAAGACCTCTTTAGCCTTATCTAAATACTGTTCACTTATATGTTTCACTGTAAACACCTGGTCCACACACCCCCTACCTTTCCTAAAGCCTCCTTGTTCATCTGCTATCCTATTCTCCGTCTTACTCTTAATTCTTTCAATTATAACTCTACCATACACTTTACCAGGTACACTCAACAGACTTATCCCCCTATAATTTTTGCACTCTCTTTTATCCCCTTTGCCTTTATACAAAGGAACTATGCATGCTCTCTGCCAATCCCTAGGTACCTTACCCTCTTCCATACATTTATTAAATAATTGCACCAACCACTCCAAAACTATATCCCCACCTGCTTTTAACATTTCTATCTTTATCCCATCAATCCCGGCTGCCTTACCCCCTTTCATTTTACCTACTGCCTCACGAACTTCCCCCACACTCACAACTGGCTCTTCCTCACTCCTACAAGATGTTATTCCTCCTTGCCCTATACACGAAATCACAGCTTCCCTATCTTCATCAACATTTAACAATTCCTCAAAATATTCCTTCCATCTTCCCAATACCTCTAACTCTCCATTTAATAACTCTCCTCTCCTATTTTTAACTGACAAATCAATTTGTTCTCTAGGCTTTCTTAACTTGTTAATCTCACTCCAAAACTTTTTCTTATTTTCAACAAAATTTGTTGATAACATCTCACCCACTCTCTCATTTGCTCTCTTTTTACATTGCTTCACCACTCTCTTAACCTCTCTCTTTTTCTCCATATACTCTTCCCTCCTTGCATCACTTCTACTTTGTAAAAACTTCTCATATGCTAACTTTTTCTCCCTTACTACTCTCTTTACATCATCATTCCACCAATCGCTCCTCTTCCCTCCTGCACCCACTTTCCTGTAACCACAAACTTCTGCTGAACACTCTAACACTACATTTTTAAACCTACCCCATACCTCTTCGACCCCATTGCCTATGCTCTCATTAGCCCATCTATCCTCCAATAGCTGTTTATATCTTACCCTAACTGCCTCCTCTTTTAGTTTATAAACCTTCACCTCTCTCTTCCCTGATGCTTCTATTCTCCTTGTATCCCATCTACCTTTTACTCTCAGTGTAGCTACAACTAGAAAGTGATCTGATATATCTGTGGCCCCTCTATAAACATGTACATCCTGAAGTCTACTCAACAGTCTTTTATCTACCAATACATAATCCAACAAACTACTGTCATTTCGCCCTACATCATATCGTGTATACTTATTTATCCTCTTTTTCTTAAAATATGTATTACCTATAACTAAACCCCTTTCTATACAAAGTTCAATCAAAGGGCTCCCATTATCATTTACACCTGGCACCCCAAACTTACCTACCACACCCTCTCTAAAAGTTTCTCCTACTTTAGCATTCAAGTCCCCTACCACAATTACTCTCTCACTTGGTTCAAAGGCTCCTATACATTCACTTAACATCTCCCAAAATCTCTCTCTCTCCTCTGCATTCCTCTCTTCTCCAGGTGCATACACGCTTATTATGACCCACTTCTCGCATCCAACCTTTACTTTAATCCACATAATTCTTGAATTTACACATTCATATTCTCTTTTCTCCTTCCATAACTGATCATTTAACATTACTGCTACCCCTTCCTTTGCTCTAACTCTCTCAGATACTCCAGATTTAATCCCATTTATTTCCCCCCACTGAAACTCTCCTACCCCCTTCAGCTTTGTTTCGCTTAGGGCCAGGACATCCAACTTCTTTTCATTCATAACATCAGCAATCATCTGTTTCTTGTCATCCGCACTACATCCACGCACATTTAAGCAACCCAGTTTTATAAAGTTTTTCTTCTTCTCTTTTTTAGTAATTGTATACAGGAGAAGGGGTTACTAGCCCATTGCTCCCGGCATTTTAGTCGCCTCATACGACACGCATGGCTTACGGAGGAAAGATTCTTTTCCACTTCCCCATGGACAATAGAAGAAATAAAAAAGAACAAGAGCTATTTAGAAAAAGGAGAAAAACCTAGATGTATGTATATATATATATGCATGTGCGTGTCTGTGAAGTGTGACCAAAGTGTAAGTAGGAGTAGCAAGATATCCCTGTTATCTTAGCGTGTTTATGAGACAGAAAAAGAAACCAGCAATCCTACCATCATGCAAAACAGTTACAGGTTTTTGTTTCACAGTCATCTGGCAGGACGGTAGTACTTCCCTGGGTGGTTGCTGTCTACCAACCTACTTTATGAATAGTGGCTCCAGCTGGGAATCAATTTTTTTCTCACCAATGTTATAATGAAACAGTGTTGAACGAAACAAGATTATTCGAGGACTTATTGTACAGTGACTAGTACACAACCCTTATGAGGGATGGGTACCTTAATATTGGTGACAGGCTCTTGATCCAAGAAAGTCAAGCGACCCTCCTATTCCTCAAAGCAAACCTGTTTATGGTACCTTCCATTTCCCAGGTGTTGCGTGACCTCTGTTGGTTTCGAGCTTCCTTGTGAATATATTAGGTATACCATCAGAGACATGTAAATTTTTGTCCACTTATGATACTGAAGCTTGCTGTAATGGGAATGTAAGCAGAAAACAGATGTCCCTGAGTGTGTGTCATGGTGATTTCACTTTACTGATAATGGATAATATACTAGCTTTGAAGTGGTATGACAACAGTGCTTTAAGTACATAAGTGATAGGCAGTTTGCTGTTAATGGTACCAGGGATCATTGCCCTTACCACCCTAGAGGGCAATTGTGATAAGGAAATATGTACAGTATAACAGTAATAACTACTGAGAAACAAAAGTAAATATAAATTTATACTGAAGTAAAAGTAAGATTTATCTGCCATTGCACATGTGCAAAGTGCCTTGAAACTGATTTATCTCCCACTCCCAAACCCCTAGAGGTTTAATGCTTCCCTGTGTTTATATAATGAAATTTGGTCCCCTCAGAGGAAGCTCCTTGATGCTGGTGAGAAGCTCCTGATCTAAGGAGTTGTACCTGTGCTCCAATTTCTTGAGTCAAGTCTGAATTCCTTACATTTTTCTCAGGTGCTTTATGACCCCTATGGGTTTTGCACTCTCCCATAAATTTAATAATAAAATTGGTTATAACTGAAAAATGAACAGTGCATTTTACACTAGACATCTTTTGCTGAGGGTGTATTAAATATTGTATTAAAGATTGCTTTTGGTCTAAGGAATTAAGAGTTGTTATAGTCTTCCATGAGTTAAACCTGATTGCTTTTCATTCCCCAGGCACTGTATGACCCCTATGGGCTTGGCACTTTCATATGAATATGAAACATGATTCTCAGGTAGATGGCCTATGGAAGGTGTAACCTGTAGCTACTGTCCCCATCACAGTTTTTGCCTGATTGTACACCCTGTGCCTTTCCAGGAAAATGACAATGTTGATAAGGGGCTTTTGAACTGAACCTGATTCCCTCTCATATTCCCAAGGCACTGCATGACCCCCTATGGGTTTAGTGCTCCCTATCAATCTGATGATGACGACTTCTCAAGAGATTTACTGATGCCAGTGAAGGGCTCGTGATAGAAGAAATCGAAGTTATCCTCCCCTATCATGGATTGAATCTGATTGCCTCCCATTCCCTAGGCACTGTATGACCCATATGGGTTTAGTACTCTTCCACTAATGTAATAAAACTAATAGTAATAAACTACAAGAACAATGTATCAATTACAATAATATGGTTACACTGAATTCGGACAAACATTACAGTGAAGTTCATTAATTGTTACAGACACTGGAATATATGATGTCAAGAAAGGTTCCTTGATGCAGGTGAACTCTTGTTCCAAGAAATTTGACCTATCATCCCTCGGACTGAACCTTATTGTTTCCTATCCCCAAATACTTTATGCTCCTATAAGTTTAGTTATTCCCCATTTATAATAATAATCAATTGTTGTAATGGTTGTTATAGATTTACAGTAGCTTTGAAAATTTGATCTCTATGAATATTATTATAATAGGAAAAGAGAAAAACACAAGTCAGCCTTGTCTAGTCCATACCCCTCAAAAGACATTCCTTGATGCCAGTGAAGGGCTCTTGATCTAAACAATCAGAGCAGTCCCTCCCCTTCCTTATATTGAAATTGAATACCTCTCATACCCACAGACAATTCTAGCACTTCCCATGAATGTAATAATGCACAGTAAACATAATAAGTGTTTGTAGCTTGGTTGGTAGCATCCTTGTCTCTCACTAAGGGGTCTGGGATTGACCCTTGGCATGGGTGAAACATTAGGCATGTATCCATACACCTGCTCTCCCTGTTCACCTAGCAGTACGTGGGTATATGGGTGTTAGCCGAGTGATGTGGGTTACATCCTAGGGGATAATATTAACCTAGGTTACTGGAAATGCTCTACAAAACCAGGGGCTTTCTATATAGTATGCCTGTGATATCAGCTAGGTCTGTTTTGCATACCTGTAAAAATGAATATTATTATTATTATTATTATTATTATTATTATAACCACCTGAATTGTTGCCAAGCAATTTTTAACTCTTTGAGGGTTTCAGCCGTACTAGTACGGCTTACGACCCAGGGTTTTTGATGTACTAGTACGCCTACATATGAAAGAATGGGTCTATGTGGTCAGTGTGCGCAGTATAAAAAAATCCTGCAGCACACACTGCATAATGAGAAAAAAAAAACTGTGTTTTTGGAATAAAACAGCGACTTTGCACTGTATTTTCGTATGGTATTTATTGTTGTATTCTAGTTTTCTTGGTCTCATTTTATAGAATGGAAGACCTATTACAGAAATTGAAATGATTTTGACTGGTTTTACAATGAAAAGTACCTTGAAATTGAGCTCAAAGTAGCAGAAATGTTCGATTTTTACCAGTTCAAAAGCAAACACATCATGCCAAGCGTCCAATACACATCAACTGGCGAGTCTAATATTCTTTCACAAGTGCGCTGATATTATTTATACCATTTCTACACTAATGCAGCAGTCTGCATAACAGTAAATCTTCTATTTTTTGTAAGAATAAAAACTGAAAGTGGAAAGCCAAAGAAATATAAGAGGGGCCTGGGGATGTGACTAACGAACAGAGAAAATGTTATTTTAGTGCCAGGAATGACTTTCTTGTTTATTCTGGACCCTATTTGGAAATTGGCATCTTTTGAAATTTGTGTGAAATTGGCAAAATTGCTAAATTCTGACCACTGTATTGGATAGTTGAAATCAGTAAATGGGTGGTTTCTTGTACTCATTCAATAGAAAAAATGGAGTTCTAGAGAAATAGTTATGATTTTTGTCGACTAGTACACTGGAATTGGCCGAAAATAGGGCTCAAAGTGGGGAAAATCGCCGATGCGTAAACATCGTCGAGATCGCTAACTTCGCGAGAGCATAATTCCGTAAGTTTTCCATCAAATTTCATACTTTTGGTGTCATTATGATCGGGAAAAGATTCTCTTATCTTTTCATAAGAAATTTTTTTTTTTAAATTTGGCCTACCCTGAGAACAAGTCTCGGAGAGGGCCTGTCGACCCTCAAAGGGTTAAGTGCCATTATTATATGGTCTGGTGGTTATCACAACAAGGCAATCCAATATATCTTATCAATGGAAAACAGTTTGACTGTAGGCCATACACCATTATACCTTTGACAAATAGGAAATGTCCTCCCAATATAACATTAAATATATACATGTACTGTGTTTTTCATTCATGATCTGTTGTAGAAAAAAAAAAATGTTCACACAAGCACAATACTGTACAACACACAACTCCTGAAGTGCTGTATGACTCTGGTGCTGCACTGTATGACCCTTGTAAGCCTAGCGCTTCTTTTTACTTATAATAATATGACCCTGGTGGGTTTAGCACTTGGTTTTCATTATAATAATGTACATAACTCCTCCCATCCCACATAAAAGATACCTTGACTAGTAGGGTAGGGGCAATATATTAATGCACTGTAACTCACTCGTATCAGCATAGTTGACATTCATGTCTTTAAGCATATTCATTATTATTAATCCTTCTTTCAACAAACCGATCATATCCCACCAAGGTAGGGTGGCCCAAAAAGAAAAACGAAAGTTTCTCTCTTTAATTTTAGTAATGTTGCTCGGTCGATTTTTTGCTTCCAGACGCCAGTGAAATTTCAAGATGCGAGTGGGCCTCAAGGGAGGTTCCTTATGCTGGTGAGGGGCTCTTGCTCTTGATCTAGGGAATTGGATCTCAGTTGTTTGTTGGACTATCTTATTGAAACTTGGGCAATGTACGATGGAAAGATGCTTTTTAACGTACACCAACGTTACGTACACGCATAGCTTATGGAGGAAGAAATCTGTTCCACTTCCCTATGGAGAATATTATTAACATCTTCACCAAAAGCTTAAGTATATTCAGTTAATAACTGCACTACCAGTTCCCCTTCAGAAAAATTCCTTGATGCCAGTGAGGGGCTTTTTATTTTTCCTTGGATCCAATCTGATCATTCTTGCCATTCACAGACCCTACGTGACCCCAGGCCCGGTGGCCTGGTGGCTAAAGCTCTCGCTTCACACATGGAGGGCCCTGATTCGATTCCTGGCGGGTGGAAACATTTCGACACGCATCCTTACACCTGTTGTCCTGTTCACCTAGCAGCAAATAGGTACCCGAGTGTTAGTCGACTGGTGTGGGTTGCATCCTGGGGGACATGATTGAGGACCCCAATGGAAATAAGTTAGACAGTCCTCGATGACGCACTGACTTTCTTGGGCTATCCTGGGTGGCTAACCCTCCGGGGTTAAAAATCCGAACGAAATCTTATCTTACTTTAGGTTAGCGTACATGTACCTATGGAAATGTATATTTAACCACAAATAATGCAGAAAAAACACCCTGTATAACCCCTGTGGGTTTAGTGCTTCCCTTAAATATAAACTGGATATATTGTAATGAACAATTATCTGAATAAACAGAAGAATGGATCATTGTTCAAGTCCTTGTCCATTCTTGGTGCGAGAAAGGGCTGAACCGTAAAGGAAAAAAAATCTGACTATTTTTTTTTTAGTTAGGTCAATATAAGAGGAATGACGAGAAAGGAGAAGTGAAAGAATTTAGGTGAGGCGAATGAGTGAGAATGAAATTAAAGAAAACAGGTTATGGGTGGCTAGCTGTATAGCCCTTGTGGCTTAGCGCTTCTTTTTGATTATAATAATAATAATAATATGGGTGGCTAATTAAAGAAGGTAACCGATGATTGGTCTATCCTATCCACTCTTTATTATTTATTATTATTAAAGATTCGCCGGTATTCTCCCGGCCCGGGCCTTGTCCAAGTGGTGGCCCGGCCTTGGCTCCCTCTTTAGGGAGTGTCTGAGACCTAAGTCTCCCATGGGAGGAGGCACAAGTACCTCCTCATCTTTGGGACCAACTGTCCCCAGGCCTAGCCACAAGCTAGGCCTCTCTGGTCTGCCATCCCCGCCCCAAGGGGGCAAATGGGAATGACAGTCTTATGAGCTAAAGGCTCGGGCTCAGGCACCTACCCCCCTCAAGGAAGGTTCCTTGATGTTGGTGAGGGGCTCTTGATTTAGGGAATTGAATCTGTGCTCCAGTTCCCCGAATTAAGCCTGAATGCCTTCCACATCCCCCCCAGGCGCTGTATAATCCACCGGGTTTAGCGCTTCTCCCTTGATTATAATAATAATCAGGCACCTACCCTACCCTAGAAGGGTTAGGCATGGTGTCGATCTGATCCACTCTTTGTACAGAGTAAGGTAAATTTTATTGAGTCATTAATACATATGAAGAGGACTATTATTATTATAATCATGGGGAGCGCTAGACCCGTAGGAGTATAGTGCATCTGTGGTGGGGGGGATGGAAGTTATTCAGGCTCAATTCAGGGAACCGGAGCACAGATCCAATTCCCTAGATCAAGAGCCCCTCACCAGCATCAAGGAACCTCCCTTGAGGGGTATGAAGAGGACAGGTAGAGGGGTGGGAGGCTCAACGTCTTTCTGCATTTGTCAATTGATTTAGTCACCGTATTTGTCTTAGTGTTACACAGATTAGTTCTTTGCTTATCAGTACCCCTCGAGGGAGGTTCCTTGACGCTGGCTCTTGATCTAGGGAATTGGATCTGTGCTCCAGTTCCCCTCAAGGAAGGTTCCTTGATGTTGGTGAGGGGCTCTTGATTTAGAGAATTGGATCTGTGCTCCAGTTCCCCGAATTAAGCCTGAATGCCTTCCACATCCCCCCCCCCCCAGGCGCTGTATAATCCTCCGGGTTTAGCGCTTCCCCCTTGATTATAATAAATAATGTGCTCCAGTTCTCTGAAATGAACCTGGATACCTTCCATCCCCCCACATGCGCTACATAATCCTATGGCTTTAGCGCTCCCCCATGAATATGCACCCGGCAACATAGCCAGGTGCATACACTCACATCTCCATTTTCCGAGTTCATAAATTCAAACCTAAAGCATTACGTTTCCTTATCAGTTTGTACGTGTCTGTATCTGTTATCACTGTATCCACATGCAACCCATTAACGTGTATTATAGGTAACCGCAGTATGACGTTCACTCTCCCCAGACACACACACACCGAGGCCCTTGTTAACAGTGGGTGTCAGTTGGTATTCATCCTTCAGTGTCATAACTGCATTACGTGTATTTCTACTACGGGATGTATGGTCCTGTGCGGCATTTGCGGCAGTGCCTCTTATTGCATAAATCATGGAAGATTAACTTGTGGAACTCTATTCAAGCTGGCTGCGGCTGGCGTAAATCTCTCCAGTACACATCACGCTGCTTTAGTGATGGTGAGAACCTGTGTCACTGATTTTTTTTTTTTTTTACACAAATCAGTTTTACAGGCGGCTAAGAGCTGTTATCTTACTTCAGCTCATTTCAAAGCCCAGCCCAATCTATGATATACTACCACTTTGCCCCATGATGTTGTCACCGTGCAAAAATCACATTCAAATTCAAATGTTTATTTCTTTGCAAGTTTACAATGAGAGTGATTACAGTGTGTAATTACAGTAATGATTTGCAGTGCAAAGAGAGCCACTATCATGCCTTGGCATTACGGGCAATCTAAATTTAATGGTTTACTGACTACTTAATACTAATAGATAGTAGTTTGTTCAAGTTGTACATGTTTTTTATATATAGCAGATAGTAAATTGACTCAAATTACAATATGGGAATATTACAATGGGGCAAGTTGAAAGAAGTATACAGGTTGTATACATAGAACACTAAACTCAGATATAAACCCTCCCCTCTGACTTCTGCTTTCCAACCTCAACAGAACACATGACCATAACACAAGGCATAGATCACTCTTTATTGTTCCGCTTGTCCATCTCACACTATGTAAAACCTCAATGCACATAAAAGGCCCAAAAATTTGGAATTCATTATCTGTGAATGCAAAAGAAACTCTATTTATCAATTCAAGACTTCTTAAAAACCACTTACTCACCCAAAACTAAATACGCAGCACTTAACGCTACCTACAAAATTAACAAATCATCTAATGACCATATGAGCTGATTATGAAACTATAAATCATTGATTTTATTCGATTTGATCGGATTAAATTGCATGAGTACATATAGTAAATTGACCATTTTGTTATACATTGTAATACAACAAATATGTACTACTATAATGCTTCATAATTGAAATGTTCAAATTTCATTGTTTAAAATACTCATTTGTACTTCTTATTGTAAATTGTTTACTGTAATTTTTACCACTGAATCTATCATAGCTTAGTTAATCTTAAGTTAATTTTAAGCCTGCCCATAATCCTCTGCATACAAGGCGCTTTTGGCATGTACACCCAACTACTATAATTCCTTGTACAACTATGTATCATGTCCAAATAAACTATATTATATTATATTAAATTACGATATGGGAATATTACAATGTGCCATGTTGAAAGCAGTTTATAGTATGATATTGTTACAATTGAGTATAAGTCAGTACAGTTTTATGCAGGTATTGAGCATCGATTTTTGAAGTTTTGAGATTTAAGTGAGTGACACTGTGATCCTTAGCACAGTATGTGGTAATGGAGGTGAAATTGAAAGCAGCTTGGAAGCTGTTTAGATTTGCAGACAGGGGTTCTTTAGTGTTCTCTGGCAGTATGTGCATAGCATTTTTAGCATAGGGAGAGATATTAGAGTGCAGTGTCCTATGTATGTAGTATGCACAATAAAAAGTGTTGGAGTTTTGTAAGTTAAGATTCTCGAATAGTGGCAGAGTAAGCTGTCTCGAGTTGGAATTTGTTATCAATCGGACTACTGCTTTTTGTTGGGTTATTAAGGGTCTGAGGTGATTCACTGTAGTTAAGCTCCATGCACAGACTCCATAAGTGAGATAGGGGTAAATGAGTGAGTGGTACGGAGCAAGGAGAGCTGATCGTGGTATATTGTACCGTATCTTCGATAGAATCCCTACTGTCTTAGAGACTTTCTTAGAAATTTGTCGTATGTGTTTCTGGAATTTGAGACGGCTGTCAAGGTGGAGTCCCAGAAATTTACCCTCCGTGAGTCTAGAAATGGGTGATCCATTTATCATTATGTTAAGCCGTACATTTGAAGCCCTTTTTCCAAATTGCATGGTGTAGGCTTTGTCTATATTGAGAGTAAGCCTGTTGGTCGTTATCCAGGTAAATGTTTTCTGTAATTCAGCACTTACAGTGTTAGTATGAGTGGTGTGGAAAATACTGTATATATTTTCCGGAAATACGGTAATTTAAAGGTAAATAGATGCCCTATATTGTATTTTTAAAAGAAGTATGTTATCGAAAATGGGAAACCTGCGGCTGGGGAGGTGAGTCGCCATTTTGTTTGAATTGAGTAACACGTTGTGAATAATGGGAAGAATTTTTCGTGCTCTAGAGGTTAAAATTGGGCTGACACCTCTCAAATAGGAGGCGAAATTGTTGGATGTGCATTCCTGCATAATTTGAGAATCAGGCGACAAGACAGGACAACTCCAGGAACCTCAGATAAGCTGTCTAAATTATGTTTAATTTCTGGCCAGTAAATTCTTCATAAATGTAGGCAAAAGGGGGGGTCCTGTACATGACACATTAATCTCCAGTCAAATTGGTGAGTGTTATGATTAAGATATATTCTCCTTCTGTTGTATAAATGTGTATATATGTGTATCTATAATCATTTATTATTTTTAATATACAGTCCACAAATTTATAT
>NC_091339.1:20708097-20863097 GCF_038502225.1 Cherax quadricarinatus
TATTTATATATATATATATATATAGATATATATCTATATATATATATATATATATATATATATATATATATATCAGTGCTAACAAAGATACTATTGGTACCAGGGAATGAGTGTCCGGAGAGCTGTGATGTACTGGTGGTTGGTGGAGGAGCTATTGGGTCTTCCATCGCCTACCACCTGAAGGAGAGAGCACGAGGAGACCTCAGTGTGGTGGTCATTGAGCGGGATACTACCGTGAGTCCTCACTTTTGATTCCTTGCCAAAAACTGTCTTCAGATATCTTAATAAGACTGTCGTTAGTGGTTTAGCAAGACACTGGCAGAACTGTGGCCAATGTCTTGTTGCTATGATACTAGTGAATGAATTTGTGTTGACGTTACTTGATACCTGAGAATCTTCAAATACATTTACAACTAAATTTGCCACTTGTAATGAATTAATCCTGCACAGACTTTGATGATGATGCCTCTAGCATTCCTAACAGCCCTTTCTACCTCAACCTCTTGCTATCTAATACCCCTGCACCCTTCCCTGCCCTGCGGCGCTGTATAACCCTTGTAGGTTTAGCGCTTTTATAATAATAAATGAATTAATCTTGATTTTCTTAGTGTTCATGACATATTCAAATGTCACCACACAATTCCTTGCACTGACCATCATCTTTGAGCGGAGTACCTTCTCTTGTCGGTTACCTTCCTCACTGTTCACAATACTCACGGCATTCTACACAAGATTACTAATGTACAAGATATATTACTAAACCTCACCCTTGTACACAATCTTCAACATTACATACCCGGCGCTTAATTTGATATTATAAACCATACCACGGGTGGGGTTTGAACCCGCGATATGGTGTATTTGCAGTCGTGGCATTACGATTTCCTGAGTCACGTTGATATAACCCTTATGCGAATGTAGTTTAAAGCTGTAACAGTTAGTGTCTTACGTTTAAAACTTCTAAGGCAATGTGGTTACTAAGGCTACAATTCACCTAAGGACTATACTAACATCAGTTACATTTTAATATCTAGAACAGATTGAAAGTAAGTCCTTATTTTATATAAACAACTGTTTGTGTATATATTCTTTGCCATTTAATTTGTTGTGGGTTTAGCGTTTCCCTTGAATATAATATCAACATATACTCCACTAGGGCCATTAAGGTCGCAATTTATGTGTACACCGACACCAAGAATACTGGAATATTAAAATAATATGGATCAAACAACCTGTAACGCATGTAGATACACCTCTTGATATATATTATATACCCTTTGACACAGAAACCCATATATATATATATATATATATATATATATATATATATATATATATATATATATATATATATATATATATATATATATATATATATATATATATATATATATATATAAATAAATATATATATATATATATATATATATATATATATATATATATATATATATATATATATATATATATATATATATATATATATGCAATAAGATCACAGTAAACAGGTGATTTCAGAATATGCAAAACAACCACTGTGAAAGAATAGAGAAATTCCAAGCGCTTTCGTGACTACTCACATTATCAAGGAACTTTGAAAGTAAAGCATCAAAGGAAGGTATATAATGGGTCTAGCCAACACCTCACTATCAAATCCCACAACAGTTAAACACCTGACGCGCGACTCATAAGAAAGGGAACACTGCAGCAGGCCCGCCGGCCCAATTAGACAGGTCCTTCACACAACCCACCAACAAACTTTTCTACCCAAGAAATAAGAAATTTTAAAAATGATTATTTGTCCAGTGTATTATTAAATTCTTCCCAAATTCTATTAATTATAAATGTATCTAATTTATATAAGCCAAAGGAAATATTCATATTATTGTCAAAATTGCTTTTTATGAAACAAGATTCAATTATATTCCTGTCGACCATAGACTTGCTTGATACTACTTTCTCAACTTTTTGAAAATCAATTGGATGGTTAAAATCTCTTACATGAATAAATAGAGCATTTGAATCTTGTCCAGTTCTAATGCTATATTTATGCTGTTTTAATCTTAGTTCGAGATTTTTACCAGTTTGACCGTAATAAACTTTATCGCAATTTTTACAAGGAATCTTATAGACACATCCATCAGCATTTTGGGGGGAATTCTTTATCAAAAGTTTTTTTTACTGTATCAAGATTTTTTAATACAACTTTAATATTAAAAGTCTTAAGAAGAGAAGGCATATCAACCAAGTTTTCATGGTAAGGGAGAACCAACATATTTTTAGTTGAATAAGACTGGTTGTCCCTTTTTGGATTGTAAAAAGTATTTCTAGCAACTTTAAAAGATTTATCAATTACTTTTCTTGGGTATTTCTTAGGCCAAAACCTAGAGCAGCAGTTGTATTTTTCTCTAAAATTTCATCTGATAAGTTAATTACAAAATTGTTATTAGCATGGAAACACAGTATGTTGGATCATTGCTATAATAAACTCAGAAGAATTTGTAATGAACTCAAAAACAAACTACAAAGAAAATTAGACACTTTAATTGAAAATAGTGATTGGACAAAGCATGCTAATAACAATTTTGTAATTACTTATCAGATGAAATTTTAGACAAAAATACAACTGCTGCTCTAGGTTTTGGCCTAAGTTTTGCAACTTCAAAAAAACTTAATAATGTTGAAATTGCAAAAGTCTTTTGTAACTTTGAAAAAATTTCTGATTTATCCCCTGATGAAATTAATATTAGTAAAGGAATGGTATATAGCTCTATTTTAAAACCAAACATTCCCAATTGCCCTCAAAGATTCTTTAAGTCTTATGATACACTTAATAACAATAAAAATTTGCGCCTTACTAAAGCAGACAAAATAAATGCAATAGTAATTATGAAAGAAAATGATTACCAAGAAAAAATGAATAACCTCTTAGATGATACTGAAACCTATTCTAAACTTAGAAAAAATCCCCTAGAAACCGTTAACAGCAATTTCAATAAAACAATAAAACTTCTACTGAAAGGCAAAGATGAATTAGTCAAACAATTTACTTCCACTAATCCATCTTTACCTTACATGTATGGACTAATAAAAACACAAACCAGGGAATCCAGTCAGACCAATTATTAGCTCCATAGGGTCAGTTTCATATAAATTATCCAAATGGCTTGTTGATATTTTGAGCCCTATTGTTGGCAAAATTTCTAACTTTAATGTTAAAAACAACATAGATTTAGTTGATAAATTAAGCTCCTTGACTGACTTAAATTATTTTAACATGGTTAGTTTTGATGTTACTTCCTTGTTTACGAAAGTTCCTGTTGATGATTTATTAAGTTTCTTATCTGAAGAACTCTTTGACTATGATTTACCATTGCCAGTTCCTACTATCATTAAACTTATTAAACTTTGCATTGATTTAGATTTTGCCACCGACGTGGCTAGTTTATTGTGCACCCCATATCCATCCTGTGGACGGTAGCGCGAGAGCATATGGATACACAAAAGGCCTAGGAACTAGGCCCCAAAGGGTTAACAGGAATACATATGGATTTATATCTACATATCTATAGTTCACTTATCTGTTACAAGCAAATTTAGGAAATTTGCTTAGTATATCTGGTATCTTATTTTCATTAATAAGATATCTTGACATGTCACATAGGTTATTATACTGTCTGTCTCTGTATTCCTCAATAAGTGGACAATTAAGCGCATAGTGTTCAAGAGAGTGACCATATACCTGATCACATAATTTACATTTAGTTTGATCATCATCTGTGTGTCTCCCAAACTGCCAGAAGTACTTGTAACCAAGCCTAAGCCTGGCCACTACAACATCAGTCAGTCTGTTCACATTGCACGTTGCTCCATAAACATACTTATCTACGTTCATGTTATCATAGTGGGTTATAGATCTACTCAGACGTCTAACTGCATTCCTATAACAATCATTTTCATTATTTACTTCTCTCCTAATATTATTCCTAATGCTAGACACAGTTATACCAGAGTTATATTCTACATTCTCCTTCTGGGTACTCTTCTTGGCTAACATATCAACTTTATCATGAAGGAGTAATCCAATGTGTGATGGGATCCATAGCAATTGTACATTGCTATACCATTGCTATACCTGGCTTCTCCAATGAGCATGTTGTTGGAGTCATTATATGAGTCAAGAGCCTTCAATGATGACATAGAATCAGTAATGATGATAGAGTCAAGCTCAGTGTCATAGGTTAGCTTTAGCGCCATTAGGATTGCAAACAATTCAGTTTGCAGTGTAGACGCCCAGTTGTTAATTCTTATGCCTAACTCAACAAATTTATTATCGTTTTTAACAAGGGAGGTGGCAACAAGAGCAGATGCAGCCCTGCCAGAAGACTCCTGTTTAGATCCATCAGTGTATATAACTTGTGATAACTTATTACTACCAGCTAGGTGAGAAATTTCTTCTTGAGCAGTTGCTCTAACAAGAGATTTAAGGAAGGGATTACTAGCAACGAGCTTCTTGGGAGGGACTTGCAGGTATGTGATATTAAGTGAACATATCTTCCACGGAGGGGTGAAATGCTCTTGTTGCCTACAGTGATACAGTTCATGCAGGTTATAAAACTTGATGTAATTGCACGTTTTCACAATCCATTTAGATCTGTGTGTATTTACCTCTAGATACTTGGTAAAATTCATTGTGACAGTGTCTGGTTCGTTTCTCAACATTCTAATACCGAGTACAGTGTTAATCTCAATAATCCTATCACTGATACTAGAAATACCAAGCTCCTTCCTCATGTTAAGAACTTTTGTAGATCTGGGACAGCCAAGAATAATCCTGAGAGCTTCATTTTGCGTTAACTCCAAGGGTCGGAGAGAACTTTCTCTAGCTAATGTCAACATGGGAGCAGCATAATCAATTAAGGACCTAACATAGGCTATGTACATCATTCTCACGATTCTCACATTAGCACCCTAGTTGGGGTTGTAACCAGCAACAGCTTTGAGAGCATTTAGCCTAGCTTTGCATTTCTTGTTTAGTTGTGGTATAGTGGATTTGTTAAAGGGTACATCTACACCAAGATATCTGTAAGTTTTAACATAGCTAATGATTTCACCCTGCAAATAGATGGGTGGGGGATGTCGTTTGCTTGTTAATATATTTGTTTTAGAGGAAGATATTATGAGGCCTAGTCGATTACAAATTGCTTGAACTTCATTAAGAATGGTACTCATCTTCTTATGCCCTGTTGTGTGGATCATGATGTCATCAGCATAGCTTATAGCTATATGTTTAGGTGAGGCAGGTAGAGCATTTAGGAGAGCATTAATCAGAATATTAAATAGCATGGGACTAAGAACTCCTCCCTGCAGTGTACCTAAAGACATTTCTTTAGAATCACTTCTGAAGCCTTGGTAAAGGACAGAGGATACTCTATTTGACAGGTATCCTATTATCCAGCAGAGTAAGCTACCACCAATATTCATTTTGGCTAGTTCATGTAGTATAACGGTTCTGTTCGCAATATCAAATGCAGATTTTAGATCAAGAAAAGTGGTAAAACTAGTAGAGGTGTGTGCAGTGAGAAAGGTGGAAATACAGTTCTGCACACTTTTACCTTTCATGAACCCATAGAGGTAGGGGGAAAGTTGGTGTCTGATTCTGTAGTACAGTCTGTTAAGTATCATTCTTTCAAAAGTTTTACAAAGACAACTAGTTAAGGAGATCGGCCTAAATGTATCAGGCTGTTGGGGCTTAGGGATAGGCACAATGCGACTATTGGTCCTGGAAGTAGGAAGAACGCCCTCAATGTAACTGAGATTATACAGTGCGAACAAAGGGCTATCAGGCATGTGCCTTAGAGTTCTGAGAATATCATAGGTTATACCATCCTCTCCAGGAACAGTTGATCGACCTTTAGTTAATGCATTATCTAATTCATACTCGGTAAAGAGGCAATCACTCTCATCAATATTTTGGCTCATAAAATTAATCAGTTTCAACATTTCTTCAGAAGTACTCTCTAATTTTTTTCTAATATGAGATGGAAGGTTTTCATGCCTGGATGTTTTGGACCAGTCATTTATGAGGTCATTTGCTTTTTCAAGCAACATTGCCAGTCTTTTTCCTGGTTATTTTATTTATACCTTTCCAAGCCAAACTTAAAGGGGTGGACCTATTTAAACCACTAACAAACTGTTCCCATTCCTCTTGCCTAAGTTCTTGCTTTCTATTCCTTGCATTTGTCAGTGCAGCTTGGAACGTTCTGAGCAGGTCTGGGGTTCTACATTCACGGTATGCTTTACCAATCCTCCTAGCTGCATGTGTTAGATTGCGTAGCTGTGGATCATTATAGCATTTACATTGGTTTTTATTGTTATTTATAGTGGAGGGTCTTTGTTTCCTATTCCTGCCCACTTGATCTGTGAGAACACTCTCAATAGTGGTAATTAAATCATCATTAAATTTTTGTGTGCCAATGGGCTCGTAATTTTTATACCATTGATTCAAGTGGTTAATAAAGTTGTCTCTGTGTTCTGGTTTGAGAATAAGTTTCCTCCTTCTGTATTTAGCTCCTTGATTGCTGGAGATGCGATCAAGATTGACAGTTGTTAGTCTTGGGAAGTGATCAGATAGAAAATCATCAACTATGACAGAGTCATGCATCGTATATGATGTATTAAATCCAAGACACAGATCTAGTATGCCACCATATATGTGAGTAGGCTCAGTAGTTTACCTGGAGTTTACCTGGAGAGAGTTCCGGGGGTCAACGCCCCCGCGGCCCGGTCTGTGACCAGGCCTCCTGGTGGATCAGAGCCTGATCAACCAGGCTGTTGCTGCTGGCTGCACGCAAACCAACGTACGAGCCACAGCCCGGCTGATCAGGAACCGACTTTAGGTGCTTGTCCAGTGCCAGCTTGAAGACTGCCAGGGGTCTGTTGGTAATCCCCCTTATGTATGCTGGGAGGCAGTTGAACAGTCTCGGGCCTCTGACACTTATTGTATGTTCTCTTAACGTGCTAGTGACACCCCTGCTTTTCATTGGGGGGATGTTGCATCGTCTGCCAAGTCTTTTGCTTTCGTAGTGAGTGATTTTCGTGTGCAAGTTCGGTACTAGTCCCTCTAGGATTTTCCAGGTGTATATAATCATGTATCTCTCCCGCCTGCGTTCCAGGGAATACAGTTTTAGGAACCTCAAGCGCTCCCAGTAATTGAGGTGTTTTATTTCCGTTATGCGCGCCGTGAAGGTTCTCTGTACATTTTCTAGGTCAGCAATTTCACCTGCCTTGAAAGGTGCTGTTAGTGTGCAGCAATATTCCCGCCTAGATAGGACAAGTGACCTGAAGAGTGTCATCATGGGCTTGGCCTCCCTAGTTTTGAAGGTTCTCATTATCCATCCTGTCATTTTTCTAGCAGATGCGATTGATACAATGTTATGGTCCTTGAAGGTGAGATCCTTCGACATGATCACTCCCAGGTCTTTGACGTTGGTGTTTCGCTCTATTTTGTGGCCAGAATTTGTTTTGTACTCTGATGAAGATTTAATTTCCTCGTGTTTACCATATCTGAGTAATTGAAATTTCTCATCGATGAACTTCATATTGTTTTCTGCAGCCCACTGAAAGATTCGGTTGATGTCCGCCTGGAGCCTTGCAGTGTCTGCATTGGAAGACACTGTCATGCAGTACCCACAATTCGAACATTATCATGCTCATTTAGCAATTTCACTAGTTTAGTTCCATTGGTGTTTGTTATAGACCCACCAATATTCTTATGTCTGGCATTAAAATCTCCAAGAATGATGGTAGGTTCACTATTGATGCGATCTGGCAAAGCATCAGGTCGAAGCTGGTTCGCTGGGGCATAGAGATTAAAAATGTTTATGGAAAAATCGCCTGCATATACTTTGACACCATGATACTGCATGTTAACTCGACTCTGCAAGGAAAGGAGTGAATGTGGCAAGTTCTTTCTGACATACATCACACAACAGTTGGTTGACCTTAGGTTATAAGCTGCATATCCAGGCAAGTTTGGTGGAGGTGCTCCATCTTTCAATCTACATTCCTGAAAACAGATGACATCAATATTCTTGGTTGCACTAATATGATGTAAGTCAGGCAACCGCTTCCTGATGGAAGCAATGTTCCATGAAAAGATTTGTAATGTATCCATTGTAGTGAGTTATTACAATCTCTTGCTCATAAGATGGTAAAACTATTATGCTTTGACTACAGTGTGCAGGCACTTAAGAGCAAATAGCATAGTTTGTACGTCTTTATCTTCAGGACCTTTTTTTTTAAGCATTTTTCGGCATCTTGACAGCCAGTTAAAAGGCAAGTTTTGAAGGCAAGAGTCATGGGCTTCTTTCTTACAAATTGCTGGAAACTGAACGGGGATTGCTGCACTTTTAACATCTTCACCATGCTCAAGAGCATCATCCTGATTACATATATTTATTAAACTTGTCAGGATCTGTTCAAGATGCTCAATTTTTTTCTGGAAATTTGTTATAATATGAGGAATAGCTTAGCCCATTCTATAAACTTTACTGTTGAGTTTGAAGAAAATAACTCATTGCCTTTTCTAGATATTTTAATTATTAAGGATAATAATGAATTCAAATTTAAAATTTACAGAAAACCTACAAATAACTGTTCCTATGTCCACTATTATTCTTCGCATCAAGATAGAGTTAAACTGTCTGTTTTCTCATCAATGTTTTTGAGAGCTTTACGAATTTGTAGTCCAGAGTTCATAGATGAGGAAATATCCAAAATTTATGAAATAGGTAATGATTTGAAATACCCAAGAAATGTAATTGATAAATCTTTTAAAGTTGCTAGAAATACTTTTTACAATCTAAAAAGGGACAACCAGCCTTATTCAACTAAAAATATGTTGGTTCTCCCTTACCATGAAAACTTGGTTGATGTGCCTTCTCTTCTTAAGACTTTTAATATTAAAGTTGTATTCAAAAATCTTGATACAGTAAAAAAACGTTTGATAAAGAATTCCCCCCAAAATGCTGAGGGATGTGTCTATAAAATTCCTTGTAAAATTTGCGATAAAGTTTATTACGGTCAAACTGGTAAAAATCTCGAACTAAGATTAAAACAGCATAAATATAGCATTAGAACTGGACAAGATTCCAATGCTCTATTTATTCATGTAAGAGATTTTAACCATCCAATTGATTTTCAAAAAGTTGAGAAAGTAGTATCAAGCAAGTCCATGGTCGACAGGAATATAATTGAATCTTGTTTCATAAAAAGCAGTTTTGACAATAATATGAATATTTCCTTTGGTTTATATAAATTAGATCCATTTATAATTAAGAGAATTTGGGAAGAATTTAATAATACACTGGACAAATAATAATTTTTAAAATTTCTTATTTCTTGGGTAGAATAGTTTGTTGGTGGGTTGTGTGAAGGACCTGTCTAATTGGGCCTACGGGCCTGCTGCAGTGTTCCCTTTCTTATGAGTCGCTGTCCTGGGAGACAGTAATGGTGAAGCTGGAGGTGCTGTCCTGGGAGACAGTAATGGTGAAGCTGGAGGTGCTGTCCTGGGAGACAGTAATGGTGAAGCTGGAGGTGCTGTCCTGGGAGACAGAAATGGTGAAGCTGGAGGTGCTGTCCTGGGAGACAGTAATGGTGAAGCTGGAGATGCTGTCCTGGGAGACAGTAATGGTGAAGTTGGAGATGCTATCCTGGGAGACAGTAATGGTGAAGCTGGAGGTGCTGTCCTGGGAGACAGTAATGATGAAGCTGGAGATTTTGTCCAGGTAGTCGGGAATTATACGCAGGAAGGAATGCATATAAATGACCTCATAGGGGACAGGAGCCGTAGTGGGGAAACAAGTGTAGTCAAAGATAAGATAAAACCAATATTGCAAACAAGAAATACAAAAGGAAATAGCAAACAAGAGGACTCCACTAGCAATAGTGAGGATATATTACCAAAAACAACTGGTGGGAGCTCCATTGTTGGTGCTAGGGAAGAGAGAAATAAGACAGGTAAACATGCACCAACAGGAATACAGTCACAGAAACCCAAGGCAAACGGAAACCAAGCCTGTGCACATACTATGCACTTGGTATCTGCAGACATGGGAAATCTGGAAAAACAGATGGGACGTGCAACTATGACCACCCAAGAAAATGCCGTGCCCATATGACAAGAGGAAAATGCAAACTCCCTTCCTGTAAGCTTTTTCACCCTGAAATGTGTACCTCTTCACTACAGGAAAGACTGTGCTATAACTTAAATTGCCAGGCACACCATCTAAAGGGGACAAAAAGATACAAAACATCCAGGCCATGGGAAAACCTGGGTAGCCACAGCCACTCAAGAGGGAGAGGTTTTTTAGTGCCAGGAAGGAAAAAAAAATGGCAGAAATTGTACACCAAATCCAGTCATTCCTGGAGTGGAACCACAGTCGATGGCCTCCACTCCAAACCAACAGATACAGATACTAATGCCGGAAAAAAATCCCCCCCCAGTACCAACAATACCACCAGTCCGATGACATTCTTCTTTGCAAATATACAGGGTCTAAAGCCAGCAACAAACAACAAAATACCTTTCATCCGTGGACTGCTTGCAGAAGCAAAGGCAATGTTCGCTGCTTTCACTGAGACCCACATAAAGGATCACTTAGACAACGAAATATGGATCCCAGGTTACAACCTATACAGATGTGACAGAGTGAACAGGCAAAAGGGGGGGGGGGCTGGCCTGTACATTGCAGAGTCACTTGTTTGCACAGAACTGCTTAATGCCTCAAATGATGTAGTGGAAGTTTTAGCAGTAAAGGTCGAGAACCAAAACCTAGTCATTGTGGTAGTCTACAAGCCTCCGGATGCAACATCCCAGCAATTCCAGGAACAGTTGTTAAAAATCTGTCTGAAAATCTTCCAGCTCCTGCACCCAACATCTTGCTCCTAGGGGATTTCAACTTAAGGCACCTAAAATGGAGGAATATAGCAAATAATATTGTTGCAGTAATAACACCAGGAGGCAGCTCTGATGAAAACTCACACTCACACGAGCTTTTAAATCTCTGCACAAAATTCAATTTAAACCAGCAAATAATAGAGCCTACTAGACTGGAGAATACACTAGACCTCATCTTCACTAACAATGATGATCTGATAAGAAATATCACCATATCAAAAACAATATACTCAGATCACAACATAATTGAGGTTCAGACATGTATGCGCAGAGCCCCAGACCGACAAAATGAGATTAGTCACGAGGGAGCATTCACCAAATTCAACTTCAATAACAAAAACATAAAGTGGGACCAAGTAAACCAAGTCCTAACCGATATAAGCTGGGAAGATATACTAAGCAACACAGACCCCAACTTATGCCTAGAACAGATTAACTTGGTGGCACTCGATGTATGCACAAGGCTTATTCCTCTAAGAAAAAGGAGGAGTAGATGTAAAATAGAAAGAGACAGGCGCTCCCTTTACAGGCGACGGAAAAGAATAACAGAGCAGCTAAAAGAGGTCAATATATCTGAAATGCGTAGGGAGACACTGGTCAGAGAAATAGCAAGCATCGAACTTAAGCTAAAGGAATCTTATAGGAGTCAGGAATCGCGGGAAGAACTAAAAGCCATAAATGAAATCGAAAGAAACCCAAAGTATTTCTTCTCCTATGCCAAATCAAAGTCGAGAACAACGTCCAGTATTGGGCCCTTACTTAAACAAGATGGGTCCTACACAGATGACAGCAAGGAAATGAGTGAGCTACTCAAGTCCCAATATGACTCAGTTTTTAGCAAGCCGCTAACCAGACTGAGAGTCGAAGATCAAAATTAATTTTTTATGAGAGAGCCACAGAATTTGGTTAACACAAGCCTATCTGATGTTATCCTGACGCCAAATGACTTCGAACAGGCGATAAATGACATGCCCATGCACTCTGACCCAGGGCCAGACTCATGGAACTCCGTGTTCATCAAGAACTGCAAGAAGCCCCTATCACGAGCCTTTTCCATCCTATGGAGAGGGAGAATGGACACGGGGGTCGTCCCACAGTTACTAAAAACAACAGACATAGCCCCACTTCACAAAGGGGGCAGTAAAGCAACAGCAAAGAACTACAGACCGATAGCACTAACATCCCATATCATAAAAATCTTTGAAAGAGTCCTAAGAAGCAAGATCACCACCCATCTAGAAACCCATCAGTTACACAACCCAGGGCAACATGGGTTTAGAACAGGTCGCTCCTGTCTGTCTCAACTATTGGATCACTACGACAAGGTCCTAGATGCACTAGAAGACAAAAAGAATGCAGATGTAATATATACAGACTTTGCAAAAGCCTTCGACAAGTGTGACCATGGCGTAATAGCGCACAAAATGCGTGCTAAATGAATAACGGGAAAAGTCGGTCGATGGATCTATAATTTCCTCACTAACAGAACACAGAGAGTAGTAGTCAACAGAGTAAAGTCCGAGGCAGCTACGGTGAAAAGCTCTGTTCCACAAGGCACAGTACTCGCTCCCATCTTGTTCCTCATCCTCATATCTGACATAGACAAGGATGTCAGCCACAGCACCGTGTCTTCCTTTGCAGATGACACCCGAATCTGCATGACAGTGTCTTCCATTGCAGACACTGCAAGGCTCCAGGCGGACATCAACCAAATCTTTCAGTGGGCTGCAGAAAACAATATGAAGTTCAACGATGAGAAATTTCAATTACTCAGATATGGTAAACACGAGGAAATTAAATCTTCATCAGAGTACAAAACAAATTCTGGCCACAAAATAGAGCGAAACACCAACGTCAAAGACCTGGGAGTGATCATGTCGGAGGATCTCACCTTCAAGGACCATAACATTGTATCAATCGCATCTGCTAGAAAAATGACAGGATGGATAATGAGAACCTTCAAAACTAGGGATGCCAAGCCCATGATGACACTCTTCAGGTCACTTGTTCTATCTAGGCTGGAATATTGCTGCACACTAACAGCACCTTTCAAGGCAGGTGAAATTGCTGACCTAGAAAATGTACAGAGAACCTTCATGGCGTGCATAACGGAGATAAAACACCTCAATTACTGGGAGCGCTTGAGGTTCCTGAACCTGTATTCCCTGGAACGCAGGTGGGAGAGATACATGATTATATACACCTGGAAAATCCTAGAGGGACTAGTACCGAACTTGCACACGAAAATCACTCACTACGAAAGCAAAAGACTTGGCAGACGATGCAACATCCCCCCAATGAAAAGCAGGGGGTGTCACTAGCACGTTAAGAGACCATACAATAAGTGTAAGGGCCCCGAGACTGTTCAACTGCCTCCCAGGATACATAAGGGGGATTACCAACAGACCCCTGGCAGTCTTCAAGCTGGCACTGGACAAGCACCTAAAGTCGGTTCCTGATCAGCCGGGCTGTGGCTCGTACGTTGGTTTGCGTGAAGCCAGCAGTAACAGCCTGGTTGATCAGACTCTGATCCACCAGGAGGCCTGGTCACAGACCGGGCCGCGGGGCCGTTGACCCCCGGAACTCTCTCCAGGTAAACTCCAGGTAAACTCCAGTCGCGCGTCAGGTGTTTAACTGTTGTGGGATCTGATAGTGAGGTGTTGGCTAGACCCCTTATATACCTTCCTTTGATGCTTTACTTTCATAGTTCCTTGATAATGTGAGTAGTCACGAAAGCGCTTGGAATTTCTCTATTCATTCACAGTGGTTGTTTTGCATATATATATATATATATATATATATATATATATATATATATATATATATATATATATATATATATATATATATATATATATATATATATATGTCGTGCCGAATATGTAAAACTGGTCAATTAGCAAGAACTCACTTAAAATTAAGTCATTTCTAAAATTTTCTCTTATACGTTTAAAGATATATTTTTTTCATTAATGTTAATGTAAAAACTTTTAATTTTGCACCAAAAGAATCTTAGAAAACTTACCTAAACTTATTACAACAAGAACAATTTATTTTAGCCTAACCCAACTATATATATTTTAGATTTGTTTACAATAATTTAATACTAAACAAACACAGTGAAGTATATTTTTTTCGTTAGGTTCAGAATAATTTTGGCGAAATTATTGCATACACAAATTTTCGCTTGTCCTATATGGCAAGATGAGCGTTGCTATTTAAGCCAAGATGGCAAGTTCTGCCTATTCGGCACGACATATATATATATATATATATATATATATATATATATATATATATATATATATATATATATATATATATATATATATATATATATATATATATATATATATATGCAAAACAACCACTGTGAATGAATAGAGAAATTCCAAGCGCTTTCGTGACTACTCACATTATCACGAGTTCCTTGACAATGTGAGTAGTCACGAAAGCGCTTGGAAATTCACTTCTCTTTCACAGTGGTTGTTTTGCATATTTTAAAATCACCTGTTTACTGTGATCTTATTGGATATATATATATATATATATATATATATATATATATATATATATATATATATATATATATATATATATATATATATATCTATATATGTGTGTGTGTGTGTGTGTGTGTGTGTGTGTGTGTGTGTGTGTATACACAGACCAAATGTCTGTAGACAAGTGCCTTTGACAATTAGTAACTATGCACACACACACCAGGGCCAGCAGCTGTGACTCGACCCCTGCAACCACATATAGGTGAGTTCACACCAAACAGGCCAAGTGTCTTATGAACAGGTGCCTTTGACAAAATAGTAAAACATACACACATACACAGGCCAGGAGCTATGAATCGACCCTTGGAACCACAATTAGGTGTATACACACACACACACACACACACACACACACACACACACACACACACATTTTCTTGGACTGCAAGAAGGCCTTCGACACAGTTCCTCAAAAGAGATTAGTACAGAAGCTACAGGATCAGGCGCGTATAACAGGAAGGGCACTGCAATGGATCAGAGAATACCTAACAGGGAGGCAACAGCGAGTCATGGTCCGTGATGAGGTATCACAGTGGGCGCCGGTGACAAGCGGGGTCCCACAGGGGTCAGTCCTGGGACCAGTGCTATTCTTGGTATATGCGAACATGACGGAAGGGATAGACTCAGAAGTGTCCCTGTTTGCAGATGACGTGAAGTTAATGAGGAGAATTAAATCAGACGCGGACCAGACAGGTCTACAGAGATACTTGGACAGGCTGGATGCATGGTCCAGAAACTGGCTCCTAGAATTTAACACCGCCAAATGCAAAGTCATGAAGATCGGAGGGCAAAGAAGACCGCAGACAGAGTATAGGCTAGGAGGCCAAAGGCTGCAAACCTCACTCAAGGAGAAAGACCTAGGAGTGAGTATAATACCGAGTACATCGCCAGAAGCGCACATTAACCAGATAACTGCTGCGGCATATGGGCCCTTGGCAAACCTGAGAATAGCGTTCAGGTACCTAAGTAAGGAATCGTTCAAGACTTTATAAACTGTGTACGTCAGGCCCATACTGGAGTACGCAGCACCAGTTTGGAACCCACACCTGGTTAAACACGTCAAGAAATTAAAGAAAGTGCAAAGGTTTGCCCGGTGGCCTGGTGGCTAAAGCTCCAGCTTCACACACGGAGGGCCCGGGTTCGATTCCCGGCGGGTGGAAACATTTCGACACGTTTCCTTACACCTGTTGTCCTGTTCACCTAGCAGCAAATAGGTACCTGGGTGTTAGTCGACTGGTGTGGGTCGCATCCTGGGGGACAAGATTAAGGACCCCAATGGAAATAAGTTAGACAGTCCTCGATGACGCACTGACTTTCTTGGGTTATCCTGGGTGGCTAACCCTCCGGGGTTAAAAATCCGAAAGAAATCTTATCTTAACATGGCTAGTTCCAGAGCTAAGGGTAATGTCCTATGAAGAAAGGTTAAGGGAAATCGGTCTGACAACACTGGAAGACAGGAGGGTCAGGGAAGACATGATAACGACATACAAAATACTGCGTGGAATAGATAAGATGGACAGAGACAGGTTGTTCCAGAGAGGGGACACAGCAACAAGAGGTCACAATTGGAAGCTGAAGATTCAGACAAGTCAGAGGGATGTTAGGAAGTATTTCTTCAGTCATAGAGTCGTCAGGAAGTGGAATAGCCTAGCAAGTGATGTAGTGGGGGCAGGAACCATATAAAGCTTTAAGACGAGGTATGACAAAGCTCAGGAAGCAGAGAGAGAGAGAGAGAGAGAGAGGACCTAGTAGCGATCAGTGAAGAGGCGGGGCCAGGAGCTGAGTCTCGACCCCTGCAACCACAATTAGGTGAGTACACACATACATACACACACATGCAGACACATACACACACCTTGTGTTGCTTAAAGCTGTTTTTATGGCAGTGAAATTGTAAAATAATCAACCTACAATCTTAGTTTTTTATTTTTTTTAATTCACGCAACAGAAATCCACTATAAATGCCTGGAGGCAAACTGAAATACATATATTTAGCATTACGTGTTGCCATTACAGAGGAGGAGTAGGTAGTATTGTCAACGGTGTGGCACAACGTGAAGCAGCAGAACAAGCTTTGATGTATTCACAAGGTCAGAAAATATCATGGGGCATTAAGATTAAAATCTCATGCTGTGCTTGCATGTGTTGTTGTACCACTACTATCATCACCTTGCTGATTTCGGTTGTTCATTAAAATTTTCTTTTACACACCTTGCTCAGCACTTTTTCCAGTGCAACTAATTATTAATTAAGTCTAATGTCGCAAATATAACGTTGCAAGGTCTAACGTTGCAAGCCTAACGTTGCAGATCTAATGTTGCAAGTCTAAAGTCTTTGTTAGCGAAACTACATCCTGATCAATTATGGTCGAGATTTGCAGAGTAGGATTTTTTTTCGTTTCTCCGAAATGATAACATTTCGAGACCTTCCTAGGCAGATTAAATATTTTTTTTTTAACCTTCCGACGCACTTGAATATGATTGGAAATAGAATTTAATCTTCCTTACCTTAATGTTCTAATTACATCCAAAGGACAAGAACTCACTTATATCTACTTATATCTATATTGCAGTATAAACAGGCATCGACTGTTCTATCTCTTGGGAACATTCGCCAGCAGTTCAGTGTGGCAGAGAACATTCAGTTATCTATGAACAGCATGAAGTTCCTTAAAGAGGTCCACCAGCGGCTGGCTGTGGAGGGTTTTGACCCCCCTGATCTGCAGTTTACACCTCGGGGCTATCTCTTCCTCGCACTCGAAGATTATGTCGAGCAGATGAGAGAGAATTTCCGGCTGCAGATGTAGGTTTAGGCATCAAGTCTGTCTATTTTTTCTCGATATATTTATTAGTATAATTACTGCCTTTCTCACATTTTAAGTTGTACAGTATTGTGCTGTTTACTCACATTCTATGTGCAGTCGAGCAGATAAAAGTAAAAATAAAATATACTACTGTATATAACTACTGAAATTGCTTGGGTGCTTCGAATTTTACTATACATACAGATGAAGATGAGCTAGGAAGGAATATTTCAAATGTATATTAACAAGTACAGCTGAATTATCCATTATGAACAATTACAGTTTATGATAACGTAGTAATATTTTAATATACACTTCTAAAGTGAGCATACACACAGGGAGCTGGGAGCTGAAGTGGAGTGGCTGTGGCCGCGGGAGTTGGAACTTAAATTTCCCTGGTTGCAAGTTGGAAACGTGGCCGCCGCTGTCCTGGGCACCAACAATGAAGGATGGTTAGTTGACATGCAATATGAAATTTGTATTGAAAATGAATAACTTTATTGCAAAAACATAGTAATTTGGGGAACTACCAAAAAAACATAGTAATTTGGGGAACTACCAACTCTTGTTCCACATATAAACATCATATTCGTTTTATTTACTGGAAAGAGCAAGACCCGTAGTGGTTATACAGTGCCTGAGAGACATTCAGGATCGATCCAGGGAAAAGGAGGATTAGCCCAATTCCTTGGATCAAGAGTCCTTCACCGACATCAAGGTACCCATTTTCCCTAAGGGGACAAATAGATATCAAATGGCTTGTGTTTTATATCGGTCAGGTTTGACCCTTGGAGTCTGTTGACTTTGCTGCGACGAAAGGCTGTGTCGCTAGGTGCCGTGTATGTGTCTGGAGCGGTGACGGGTCTCCACCACCAGGTGCTGACACCTGCTGATCACCTCCACAATCCACACACCACCCTTACTACCGCCATAGTAAGAAATCATAATTCATTTCATGTGTTAGGTTTAAGGCCTCAAACTACCTAGACACTAACATAAAGGATACGCGAATTAATTCCTTTGATAGCGATTGAAGTATTCTCACGATATATATACACCCTTCGATGTACAGTATATTATATGTTGGTTCACTCTGCATTGTTAATTTTTATGACTAGACATAATTTACTTCCTTATGGCTCTCATAAGTGAGCCAGGAAGGTACAGTAGTGTGTATATTAATTTGGGACACTGATGAAATAAGACATGTATGTCGAAAACTGATGTTTATTTGAAAAATACGTCAATGATATGACAGATAATTATAATAAGAGATATCAGTACCCTTTGCTTTTATAAGCATTGCTACACGATTTGGCATAGAATCGACTAATGTTGAACTTATTTTGGCAAGTTCTTCGTCGTGGTACCAGGTATTAATAACAGCAGCAATTAGCTTCTCCACAGTTGAAGTTCTGTTTCGAGATCCTGCGTTTGTTTATTGGTCATAGATTCTCAATTGGGTTGAGATCACGAGAGTTTCTAGGCCAATTTAGAATACTTAGCCCACTCTCTTGGAAGAATGTCAGCATTTTTCTGGAAGTGTTTCATGGAACAAGATCCAGTTGGAAAATGCCTTCTTCATCAGGAAAGTATCCACAATGGGAAGCAAATGAGTTGCCAGGATTGCCTTGTATTTGTCACTGTTCATTTCCTCAACAAGCCGTCCAGGGCCTTTAATAGTAATACCACCCCAAAACATCTTAGTTGGGTGTTTTGGCGCTTGTTGAATGTGTCAATTCCGATCAATTCTACTGATCTGTACCCATGTACTTCAAAGTGCGCCTCGTCTGAAAATATAACTTTTCTCCTTTCATCTATCGTCCATTCCTTATGATCGAGTGCCCACCGCAGCCGTTTTTACTTCATAGCAGCGGTCAGTAACCGTTTCTTTACCGGCCTTTTGGCAGTTCTGCCAACTTTAAGGATCCAGATCTCTGCAGATCTTTTCTTGGGATCCTTCACACCATTTCTTAACGATAACCTTGTTATTGTGAGGTGTCTTGCGTTTTCGTCCACATCTTTGACGCAGCGCTCAACAATCACCAGTATCGTCAGCTTTCCTCAGAATACAGTTAAAAGTTGACAGCTAGGCTCATCAAATTTTCGGCGATCTGATACTCAAATCAGCATGTTTTCTAAGAGCTGCAATACTTGCACACTTCCTATGTGTAATATCCATCATGAACTTCAGCAGTAATCATGAACTGAAGGGGAGAATTTGGCAACCATTCACTAATGGAGCATGCTTGCAGGAATAGCCGTACAGACCAACAGCTATTGTAGCACTTACAAGTCACAGGGTAACACCACAGTTGGATAGAAGTTGGTAGCAAACTTCTAAGAAGAAAAGAACCCAAACTACATGAAGCTGAAGATTAAGACAAGACAAAATCACAAAATTTACTCCTGTCCCAATTAATTTGCACACCACTGTAGCACGTCTTATATAATCAGTGGATGGAGGTTCAAGCCTCCACCATTTCTTGTACTGAATAATGCAGATGAATTAGTGTATAAAGAAATGAATTAAAAACCAAGAGAACATTTATAATAAAACATACACAAAAATGTTTTATTCTAATTCTCAACATATATATTGTGCGAAGGTGAGGCTGCAGAGTGGAGAGATGAAAGAGGTAAGGTTTTCGACAGTAGTTGTGGCGGCGGGGGCCTGGTCTGGTGCACTGGGACGACTCGCAGGTGTAGGGAATGGACCAGGAACCCTGTCAACACCCATACCTGTGGAGCCCAGGTAGGTGTTAGACTTCTGCACACCATATGGCCTTAGTGTCTTCATTGTGCCAACTTCACTTACACTGTCATAATCTACATTACCTGTTTCTACAAATCATCTTTTGAATTTTCGTAAAAGTTCTATGCTAGTACACAGTGTTATGAAGGATATGTTGGCATCATTATGACAAATAATGCTTGAAACCAGCTCTATCCTTTGAAAATTGGATTATCATTAAGGTTATGGAGAAGTACTTGGGAAATGGGATATAATCTGGCTTGATACAAAGAATGTAAGAGTAGCTTCAGTTCCTTGAATCAAGACCTTCAATGGCATTAAAGAACCCTCCATGAAGGGTAACAGGGAATCGATAATGCAGGATAGAAGATGGTATATTGTCAGTGAATGAAGTGTTTAGTGAGTGTACGGGTAAGAATACCCCTATGACATGAGGATCATGGGGTCAGCTAAGTGAAAAAGTCAGGCAAGAAGGTAGAAAACGACAAATATGGTCTTATGAGAATGTAGGGTTTAAAGTGGTGAGGCACGAACCTTGGATTTCATCAACTGAAAACACCTGAGTGGGAGGAAGGAAAAGGCAGGAGTTAAAAGACAGGAGAGAATTATGTAATGGGTATTATGTATTATTATTATTATAATCAAAAAGAAGCGCTAAGCCACAAGGGCTATACAGCGCTGCAGGGTAGGGAAGGAAGCGAGGGTATTGGGCGGCAGGAGGGGGAAGGGACAATCAGTAGGTTACAGAAAACAGCGGGGCAGGGGATAGTGCGGGGGTAGAGGGTAGCAAGAGATTGAGGTAGAAAGAGCTGAAGGTATCAGAGTTTGTGAAGTAAGTCAGTTGTTGTCAAAAAGTCAATGAGAGAGTCCAGATGAAAGGTGGGTCCATCAGCGAGAAGGGAAGGTAAAGAGAGAGCAGCGGAGTGAAGACGACGACGGAGGTAAATTCTGCGTGCTCGTTGATAAAGTGGGCAGTCTAACAGAATGTGGCTGACTGATAATGGAACCTGACAATTCTCACAGAGAGGAGCAGGGCGTCTCTCCATGAGATATCCATGAGTAAGACGAGTATGGCCAATGCGAAGACAGGAGAGAGTAGTCTCCCAACCTCGACACTGGTGACAAGAAGATGGCCAGTAACCTATATTCGGTTTAATAGATTGAAGTTTGTTACCGAGCATAGTAGACCAACGTTGTTGCCAACGGGTGTGAAGGTGGGTAGCTATTGCAGCAAAATAGTCCGTAAATAGGATACCTCTATATGAAACTAGTAGGTCATATACTACTGACCGTGCAGCAGTGTCTGCCTGTTCATTGCCCTGTACGTCAACATGACCAGGGACCCAACAAAAAACAATATCTTTATGCTTGGTAAAGATGCGTCGTAGCCAAAGTTGGATATGGAGGACTAAGGGGTGAGGTGTATCAAATTTCTGTATAGCCTGTAAAGCACTCAGGGAGTCTGAGACAACCACAAATGATGATGACAGACATAGATGCAATACGGATAAGTGCTGCAAGGATGGCATACAATTCAGCAGTAAAAATACTAGCCGAAGACAGTAAATGCCCTTGTACGACACTCTCCGGAAACACTGCTGCGAATCCTACGCCGTCAGAAGACTTAGAGCCATCTGTGTACACTGCAATGGCATGAGAATGAGAGTGGAAGTGGTCAAGAAAAAAAGAGTGGGAAGCGACCGTAGACAGTTGGGCTTTCGAGCAAGGGAGAGAGAAAGAACAGACTCGAACAGCTGGAACTTCCCAGGGGGTAGGGAAAAGTGAGATGCTACATGAACAGGGGTATTATGTAGATCCTACATGAAACATACTTGGACTATTGCAGAGACTGAAGCAAGGTAAAAAAAAACTATTGTTTTACACAAACAGCAGTCTTCAAAAGATAGCTATCATTGTATGCAAAAACATAATGACTTGATTTTTTTCTTTTTTATGCAGCTTAATTTATAAGGTAAGAGCTATTTCTCAATGCATAATTCTTAACTTGTTTAATGTATTTTTTATCTTCATTACTATCCCAGAAAGCGGTACGTATACTGTGTGCATGCCCCAGATGGTCCATGGGACGACTGCCCCATATTTAACGACTACACTGGTGTCCACTTCCGGCCTGAGCGTAGCAGCAACAAACTCTACCTTTGTGGGATGTCCCCACCAGAGTGTGCTGAGCCACCAGCAGATGATCTCGAAGTCGACCATCAGTTTTTTTACACAAATATATGGCCTGTGTTAGCCCAACGGGTACCTGCATTTGAAAATTTAAAGGTACTATTACATAAATTTATCTCGTCAAATTAGATATCCTTGAAAGGGAATACCTATGGTGGTGATTTTATTTTTTCATCCATGGTTCCTGTATAGTAACTTTATTATCAATTTAAGTTAAGCCTGAAAGGGTCACACATTGTGCAGTAATTTTGAGAACGACAAGATTGCATCTACTGATCAGCTTAAAATGTTTAACATAAGTATATTTTACCCAGATTATTATTATAATCAAAAAGAAGCGCTAAGCCACAAGGGCTATACAGCAATATTTTACCCAGAGAGTTTGAACCGTTTTTGGTTGTGTAGATCCAAATTTGCCAGTTTTGTTTTTAAATGACAGTCACATAGCTGCTTCCATACAATAACTTGAAAATGCCTCTCCTGATTACAATAATAATCAGAGGAAAGGACTAAATCCATAGGAATCATTTAGTGCATGGGAAATAGAAGGCAATTAGATTTAATCTGTGAAAAGGATAGTGTATACTGAGATAGTCAAGGTGACCAACTGGTGAAGAGGTAAGAGCATTGGAAAGACCATTAAGGATGGACATCGAAGTAACTTTGGATTTATTTTTTATGTTAACAAAGAGGGAAGCAATACATACCTTTCAAGTCACATAATGCCTGGGAAATGGAAGGCATTCAGCTTGTCCAAGGAAAGAGTAGCTCCAATACCTTGGATAAGAGCCCTTCACAATACCAAGACACCCCCCTTGGTTTCTTAAAGGTAATTATAATTTTATTATAATAAAAACTAAGCACTAAACCAACAAGTCATACAGAACTGCAGTTAAGATTATGAAATTAACACCAAACTAATTAGAGATTATCTCACATTGTCTAAATTATTTTCATGGCAAGAGGGGTAGTGCTAAATCCACAGGGGTTTATATAACCTGGGAAATGGAAGGCTATCAGGTTTGATCCAAGGAAGGTGAGGTCAAACCCAATTCTTAGGATCAAGAGCTTACTGGCATCAAAGAACCTCTCTTGAGGGGACATCTAAAAAGGTGATATTATAGTAGAATGTTGTAATTTTTTATATCAATAATTAATATATTTTATGTCTCTCTCTAGGTTCACAGTGCTTATGCTGGTTACTACGACTACAACACATTTGACCAGAACCTTATAATTGGCTTCCATCCAGTGTTCACCAACATGTGCATTGCTACAGGGCTCAGCGGCCATGGTGAGTTGCACTAACATACAAACTCCATTCTTTTTTTTTTTTTTTTTTTTTTTTTTTTTTTTACACACTGGCCATCTCCCACTGAGGTAGGATGACATGAAAAAGGAGAAACTCGCCAGCAGAAGCATACCAATGCTACAATTCAATGTCCCTCCAAACTGCAATATACCCCCCCCCCTCAGAGGGCAGGAACTGTATTTCCCACCCCCAGGATTCAAGTCTGGCTAACCAGTTTCCTTGAATCCCTTCATAAATGTTACCCTGCTCACACTCTAAACAGCATGTCATAATTATGATGGAGAAGTGCTAAACTCACAAGGGTCACTTAGTGCCAGGGGAATAGGAGATAATTAGGTTCAACTCAAGGAAAGGAGAAAATGTCCAATTCCTTGGATCAAGAGCCCATCACTGACCTCAAGAAACCTCACTTGAGTCCAGATCCAATAAAGCTGGCACTTCCAACTATTATTGTGTTCATGGGGGAATTGCTAGTTCACACAAAGCATGGGAAATTAAGGGCATTATATTCAACAGAAAGCACTTAACCCATATGGGTGTGAGATTAGGTTATTAGTTAATTTGGTTCATAGTTTTGATTACACAAAGGGTCATTAAGGCTGCATGCAAGGTACTCACCATATGACCCCCCTACCAGTTTAGTGCTCTCTTTCCCATGAATGTAATAAAAACCAGTTTACCCACTGTTGAGGATATTTTAAGCCCTAAAAACATTAAAACTGAACCCTCTGTGTATACACAGATTTGGTGAATGGTTTTGAAAACTAACATACATGCACCTCTCTGTGTATGGGTGTGAAAGGTAATCAGGCCTGAAGCATGTAAAACTGGACTGGAATTGAATCTGAAGTTTTGTGTATGAGAATCTTGCAAACTACTAATAGGCCATATTGGTTACAACAGCTAGTGTTTATAGCCACCTTAGCTTGCCTCTTGTCCCTTCAAAACACTGAAGTTGTAGTGAATGAACATAGTCACCTGATGATGGATGGGAATCAACCCTAAGGCTTCCTGTGTGAAAATCATGCTATCTACACCTAGACTATGTTAGTTTGTAGGGGGTGAGATAGAACCTAAGTTGTATTATTGTTAAGGGAAGGTGGGTGTAAAAAAAAAAAAAAAAAAAAAGCTTATAGCTGACATTTCAGATTGTGACAAGTGTATTATTATTATTATAATCAAAAAGAAGCGCTAAGCCACAAGGGCTATACAGCGCTGCTGTGACAAGTGTAGACAACTTATAGGTTGTGACTTTCCTACTGTAACCAACATGATCTAGTGGTAGAGCACAGGGTTCACACATGCAAACCTCAAGATTAAATTCCATTCAGTTTTACATAATTTAATCAGTCATTCATTACTACTTTTCCAAGGATTGATCCAAGAAAGTGGAGGGTAGTTTCAGTTCTTTGAATTAAGAGACATTTCATCAGCATCAAAGCATCCCCCATCCTCTTTGGAAGGGCACAGTAATGTTTTACAAATCAGGGTAGACACAATATGGTGTATCATATTATTACATTATAATATAATCAAGCAAAGCACTAAGCCAAAAGGGTCCTACAGTGCTGTGACCCCTCTTATCCCTTGAAGGGTATTATGCTGTATAGATCAGGGAAGCCACACGTGTATCAAATTTTTATAATAAAAGTATTTCTCCAACTACTATGACTTTTATTTAGTATTTATCAAAATTATTTATGTCATGTTGTAAGTACCCACCATTTATAACCCTTGAAACTAATCACAATTTTACCTTTAAACAAAAGAATTAGCAAATTCTTAAATTTTATAGATGAGTTCTCTTGACTTTTGTAAATTCAAATACCAAGGACCATATGAAAAAGAACTGAAATCAAAGTATACAGTATATAACATCAATATATTAATCTCAACTGTGTGAAAACTAATTACCATACACAAAATTATAGCATCCATTATACTACATTTTTTCAGGTATCCAGCAGTCTATAGCAGTTGGTTGTGCAGCAATGGAGTGCATCTTGGACGGCAGACCTCACTCTATCAACCTGGAGAGATTTAGTTTTGATAGAATCCTTGCAAATAAACCTCTTAAGGAAAAGATGGTTATGTAGGAATTAAGTCAGTTTTCTGTAAAACCACAAATTTTTTGAACATTGTAAATGTACTACTGTATATATTATAAATCTTATTACTGTAAATTTTATTTTTGTAAATAGCACCATTTTTCCTATGTTCACTGAAAGACAATATTCTCAAACATCCACATAAAAGTTTTTTGCCCCTTTGATAATTTCTTAAGTTACATTCACATGCTCAGTATATCAGGTCACAAACTGGCAATTTCAGACACTTTTAGCAGGAAACTGAATTCATTTTAATCAAGGTGAACATTAAAACTTATAGGAATTACACACACCAAGGTATGGGAAGCATTAAGGTTTGATCCAAGGAAGAAAAGAACTCGTCCTGTTCCTTAAATCAAGAGTTCCTCACTGGCATCAAGGCACATCCTTGGAGGGGTTTATTAGGGAAGCCATATTATACATTTCACCCACAGTGGGGTAATTATTAAAGTTATGGGAATAATAAGTTATTATGTGATGAGGATAAACTTTAGGCAGTGATACTGAATATCAGATTGGAGGGAGTATGGAAGAGGTGAATGTATTTAGATATTTGGAAGAAGACATGTCAGCAGTGTCTATGAAAGACAAGATGAACCACAGAACAGATGAAAGGAAAAAGGTGGGTGGTATGTTTAAGTGTATGGAAAAACATTTATCTGTGCAGGAAAAAAAAAAGTACCAGGGTATAATACCAACACATTTATATGAGCAAGAAACATGGATTTTGAATGCTGCAGCACAAGAGTATAGAGGTAGCAATAATGTTAAAATTAAGAGCAATGTGTCATGTGAAAATTATGAAGAGAATTCAATGGAAATCAAAAGAATATGGGATGACCAAGGATATAATTCAAGAGTGCTGATGTACTGTTGAGGTGGTTTGGGTGGGCCTAGAGAGAAGAGAGACAGGTTGAGGAAAGTGTATGAATCTAAAGCAGAAGGTAGAAGGAAAAGGGGTCATTCCAGGAATGGATGGAGAGAGTAGAGGATGCTTTTGAATTTTAGGGGCTTGCGTGAGCAGGTTAGATATGAGTGAATGGAGACGAGAGGGGTTTTAAGTGGACTGCTGTTGGAATGTGAATTATGAAGGAATTCAGGGAAACCATTCAGCTGGATTCGAGTCCTGGAGCTGGCAAGGGCAGGGCCTGCACACTGAAGGAGGGGTAGGGATGCTGCAATCATAGGGGTAATGTGATTGTGAAGAGTCAGCACACTTTTGAAAGATGGCAATTGAGTACGTGTGTGTTTTCTTCTTTGGGTCGTCCTGCCTTGGCAGGAGATGGCTGTTCCTAAAAAAAATACTATAATAAATTTAAGCTCCAAACCCATAATGGCCATACTGCACTGAGGTATGTGTTAAAGTTGGGAATGAGGGGTAAAGGGGGGATGCGGGGTTAGTGCAAAAGTAAAAAAGTTAAATCCAGGTTTGTCCAATAGGTTAGTTTCCATAAAAAAAAAAAAAAAAAGTGCAGCCAAGGTGAAACTTTAAGCATGGTCAGTTAATGTGTTGAAGTGTAGAAGTCAGAAGTATTATATGGAGGGAAAGTACTTAACCCTCAGGAGTTATGCAGCACCTGGGGAATCCAAAGCAATCAGATTTGATCCAAGGGAAGGTTAAAGCACTTCCGATCCCTCAAACTAAAAGCCCCTCATCAGCATCAAGGAGCCCTTGAGGGAAGGACAAGGTTAATTCCTTGAATAATAGGGTCTCACAAAACTGAGACCTCCCTTGAGGGGCCCACAGTAAAATATTGCATGAAGGTGTTCCTTACTAAAAGTATCTGAAATTACTACTTGTTGGCTTGCACCTGTTTAGCACTAATTGGTCTGACCACAAACTATGGATGATAAATGCATGGACAGTTTTGCCTTTACCTAATGGAAATGGGGGAGCTCATTGAACTATGGGCTTCCTGTTCCTGATACTGGTATACAGGCTGAGTATCCTTTATCTAAAATTTGAAAAGCTCCAAAATCCAAAACTTTTTTTTTTGAGTGTTGACTGACACCACAAATTGAAAGCTCGTTACCTCTGGGGAGATTCCCAGTTGTACAGGTTTATGCATAACAAGGCGGTTGTGACATGTACCGTCACATACCCTGGGTGGGCTCTGACACTGTTGGCACCTATTTGTTATCAACTGTCATCACAGCCAGATCTGTGTGTATTACACACTGTGATTACCATGTTGTGTTTATTCTCTGCTCTGTACCACGAAGATATTATTGAAACTGTCAAAAAAGCCTGCAGACACCCTTATGGGTAACAGTGATAAGAAAAAACAGTAGCCATATAATCAAAATACATCACAGGTGAAGACTGAAAATACGACTTATTTTTTAACAAGTGATATAGGTATTCTGCTGATGCTACTTTATTAAAAATACCATAAAAAATATTGTATAAAACTACCATTAGGGTGTGTGTGTATAAGCTGTAAATGACATAGATTTCGTGTTTAGACTTGGGGTCCTATCCCCAAGCTATCTCCATCATATTCCAAAATCCCAAAAAGCATTTTGGATAAGGGATGCTTAACCTGTACCATACTGCATCTTTACTTTGTATTTTTTCAACCTTCATAATAAATTATATTGCTTTAGACTCTCATTTTATCATTAACTATATCAAACATTTTTTTTCTTGGTTTGGCAATACAGAAAATGACAATTGCAAATTTGATTACTAAAGAAGCATGGAAATATTTCAAAATTATATTCATGAGGAATTCTAAGCACCCATTCTTAAAGTATTTGGAAAATGGGAGGTAATCAGACTTGATTCAAAGAATGGGAGGGTAGATAAAATTCCAAAAAAACTTGATTCCTCAAATTCCCCCCCTCCCTCAACAACTAATAATGCAGTACATGACCTAATTTAAATAAGCTTGTTTTTAGTCAGGAAAAAAGTATTCTACAGATGTCATCCAGAAACCATGCAACAGCCAATGAGTGCATCATTGTTTAAGACATCTGAAATAGTCTACATGGTATTACATTTACTGAAAACACTACAGTACTAGAACAGACTAGTGTTGCAAGGTTAAGGAGATAGAGAGAAAACTAGAGTACTCTCAAACTGTACAGAATTACCAAGAAGGAAAACATGTTTCTGCAGAAAAATAAATTAGCTCACTAAAAGTTTGAATCTAGTGAAAATGTCTAGTAAGCTCAGTGATGAAATTTAATTAAGAGTGTTGCAATGAAATTGCTTTCATTGATGTAATTACACTGCATTAAGAAGTATACTGATTTTTTTTTTAATTCATAAATTCCTGCATTACTGCCCATGCATTTTGTGAAGGGATTGCAATCACATTCTGTTGTTTTAATTTTTTTTTATTACCCCATACTTCACAGGTATTAAATTTACTCAGTGGGAACAGGCGCTGGTGCTGGGGCAGGAACAGCAGCAGCAGCAGCCGCTGCAGCAGCTGCAGCGGCAGCAGCAGCAGCTGCAGGCTTCTCCATCTTGTTTTCTGAATGTGGCTCAGCAGGCATCAACTCCTCCTTAGGCTCCACAATGTTGATATGATCAGGAAGTGGTGTACGTGGGCCATTCTTGCCAGTTGGGTCCCATGGCAACATGATCTTCACCTTTATACCCAGCACACCTGAAGTTTAAAATTATAACCTAAATATTACCAAGTTACAAATGACTCTGCTTGAGAATCAAAGCATTTTAAATAATGCAGATTTTTTAAAATTTTCATCTTAATTTTGCTACAGATTACATTTTTGTCAATCATTACTTGTAAAATTAATATATAAACTTTTGTAAATGTTTAGCAAACAGATATATTGAACATATGTTGATGAAAAAATAAAAATCCTCTCCAACTCCACAAGTCTGCTTGCCTACTAAGACACCTATTTGAGCATGCCATTTGTCTAAAGGTATTTAAACTGCCATGATTGCTAGTGTATCTCAGCCACACTTTCAAAGCTAGCAAACACATTCCTTAACCCTTAAATGGTCCACACGTATATATATACGTTTTTTCAACATCTGAAAGTATGTAGAAAAAATGTAGATCTTTTTTTTTTTTTAATGTGAAAACGTGTAAAAAAACTTTTATCTACATTTTTTTTTTTGTTATATTTGAAAATATGTAAAAAAAAGTAGATCTACTTTTGTAGCACTACGAATTTGAGCGTCGATCTGTTTGGACCGTTTAAGGGTTAATAATTACAAGAAGTAATAAAATGAAAAATTAACCTTGGCGTAAGTGTACATGACGAACTGCAGTGTCCACGTAATGACGCCGAGGTTCACCAGAATGGATCATGAGACCATCTGTGAATTTCATGCTCTTGGCTCGCTGTCCTCGGAGCTTACCAGACACCACAACTTCACAACCCTTAGCGCCAGATTCCATGATGAACCGGAGCACACCATAACATGCTCTGCAAATAAAAAATATTTATGTACTGGAATACCTTTAGCTTAAAACTTACAAAGTAATGGCTCATGTAAATGACACCATGCCAACATCCCATCATTACATTTCCCAGTTGATTTTTTTAATGGAGCAAGACAGTATGACCCGGGGGACTTCCCATAATGGGTTAGAGGGTGGGCATGATGGTTTTTAGTGGCAGGGGAGGGAGAATCCAACAGGCATACAAGAAAACATTAAGACTGGAGTGGAAACGAGATTTGAGAGATACGCTGTTGGAGTGTAAGCAAGGTAACATTTATAAAAGAATTCAAGGTACTAGAAAGCCAAACTAGAAGTCTGGAGATAGTAGTGCCTACACTGGATTTTTGTATTACATTTCAGATTTTTTTTTTTTTGCAGTTGTTTATGGATATGTTAAGCTATGACAATGCAGTACTAGCAATAACTAATGAAAAGTCAATAAAAAAATCCAACCCCTACTCAGGCCAATTATCAAGGTACTACTTAACCACAATACATTATTGTACTGTAATAAGAGAGCATCCAATCTTACAATGCATAATTGCATATCAATTTTCATTACTATGATAGGTAGTTTTACTAATAAAAGTTTTCATTACACTTCAAAAATTTAAATATTTTTCAAATGCCTCATCTCCATCTACACAGACCCTACACACTGAAGCACTAAGCATTCACTGTTTGGGCAGCTGCTGTACTGTATTCACCATATACTGTATATATACGTACTGGGTTTGGGATATTGGCAGTTTGGAGGGATATGTTGTGTATCTTTATACGTATATACATCTAAACTGTTGTATTCTGAGCACCTCTGCAAAAACAGTGATTATGTGTGAGTGAGGTGAAAGTGTTGAATGATGATGAAAGTATTTTCTTTTTGGGGATTTTCTTTCTTTTTTTGGGCCACCCTGCCTCGGTGGGAGACGGCCGACTTGTTAAGAGAGAAAAAAAAAAAAAATACTCAAAGATGGGTTTCAGAAAATGTCATTCAATGTTTGGTTCATTATGACTATAGGTGCACATCTTCATAACCTATTAATAAAAAGATAAGAACCATCGTGATATTACACTTCTCGCTCAAAATCAAGAACTTGCTTTTGCATACTTTACTTTCCTTGGACAAGACCTTCATCTTCTCCCTAGCCATTTTATTAGATATTTTCATCAGGGCATTGAGAATATCATACATTACTGAACAAATAATGACATTTCCAAATGTATACAACAGCTCTACAATGTGGCATTGTGGGTCTATTTCTAAAGAAATTTTCATTTACTAAAGAATTATTTTTACTTCTTTACCAGCATGCAAGTGGAGAAAGCACATATGGGACAAGTTTCATACTTTTTGTTCAAAAGGCAGACAGTATAGTAATAGCTATTCAATTACTCTGATGACTGAACAGCTGTTACTATACTTACAGAATGTTTTTTTCAAATTATTTATAAAACTGAGAAAGTAATTTACCTCCTGACTGCGAGACCTCCCACAAGTTTATATCGAAGTGACTCGGCCTGTGCAATTGCACACAAACCACGCTGTGCTACCTTCTCTGCATATAGTTCGACAGACCCCTCTGCAAATCCAAAACGTTTTTGTACCAGGGACGTCAACTCTCTGATACGCCGCCCCTTCTCACCTAAAAAACAACATTAAATAAGTATTTCTAGCAATTTACATTGTCTGTGTGAGCTTGTCACATTTTAAAAGTCATCTCTAGTTAAGAAACATTTACTCTTTTCTATAATATATAATTCAAATGTGAATGTAATTTTATATACAGTATGTACAAGAAATTTTAATGAAAATAAGAAAAAATTTTGGAGTGATTTAAACAAGTTAAGAAAGCCTAGGGAAAGTATGGATTTGTCAGTTAAAAACAGAGTAGGGGAGTTAGTAGATGGGGAGATGGAGGTATTAGGTAGATGGCCAGAATATTTTGAGGAACTTTTAAATGTTAAGGAAGAAACAGAGGCAGTAATTTCATGCACTGGTCAGGGAGGTATACCATCTTTTAGGAGTGAAGAAGAGCAGAATGTAAGTGTGGGTGAGGTACGTGAGGCATTACGTAAAATGAAAGGGGGTAAAGCAGCTGGAACTGATGGGATCATGACAGAAATGTTAAAAGCAGGGGGATATATAGTGTTGGAGTGGTTGGTACTTTTGTTTAATAAATGTATGAAAGAGGGGAAGGTACCTAGGGATTGGCAGAGAGCATGTATAGTCCCTTTATATAAAGGGAAAGGGGACAAAAGAGACTGTAAAAATTATAGAGGAATAAGTTTACTGAGTATACCAGGAAAAGTGTATGGTAGGGTTATAATTGAAAGAATTAGAGGTAAGACAGAATGTAGGATTGCGGATGAGCAAGGAGGTTTCAGAGTGGGTAGGGGATGTGTAGATCAAGTGTTTACATTGAAGCATATATGTGAACAGTATTTAGATAAAGGTAGGGAAGTTTTTATTGCATTTATGGATTTAGAAAAGGCATATGATAGATTGGATAGAGGAGCAATGTGGCAGATGTTGCAAGTATATGGAATAGGTGGTAAGTTATTAAATGCTGTAAAGAGTTTTTATGAGGATAGTGAGGCTCAGGTTAGGGTGTGTAGAAGAGAGGGAGACTACTTCCCGGTAAAAGTAGGTCTTAGACAGGGATGTGTAATGTCACCATGGTTGTTTAATATATTTATAGATGGGGTTGTAAAGGAAGTAAATGCTAGGGTGTTCGGGAGAGGGGTGGGATTAAATTTTGGGGAATCAAATTCAAAATGGGAATTGACACAGTTACTTTTTGCTGATGATACTGTGCTTATGGGAGATTCTAAAGAAAAATTACAAAGGTTAGTGGATGAGTTTGGGAATGTGTGTAAAGGTAGAAAGTTGAAAGTGAACATAGAAAAGAGTAAGGTGATGAGGGTGTCAAATGATTTAGATAAAGAAAAATTGGATATCAAATTGGGGAGAAGGAGTATGGAAGAAGTGAATGTTTTCAGATACTTGGGAGTTGACGTGTCGGCGGATGGATTTATGAAGGATGAGGTTAATCATAGAATTGAGGAGGGAAAAAAGGCGAGTGGTGCGTTGAGGTATTTGTGGAGTTAAAAAAACGTTATCTATGGAGGCAAAGAAGGGAATGTATGAAAGTAAAGTAGTACCAACACTCTTATATGGGTGTGAAGCTTGGGTGGTAAATGCAGCAGCGAGGAGACGGTTGGAGGCAGTAGAGATGTCCTGTTTAAGGGCAATGTGTGGTGTAAATATTATGCAGAAAATTCGGAGTGTGGAAATTAGGAAAAGGTGTGGAGTTAATAAAAGTATTAGTCAGAGGGCAGAAGAGGGGTTGTTGAGGTGGTTTGGTGATTTAGAGAGAATGGATCAAAGTAGAATGACATGGAAAGCATATAAATCTATAGGGAAAGGAAGGCGGGGTAGGGGTCGTCCTCGAAAGGGTTGGAGAGAGGGGGTAAAGGAGGTTTTGTGGGCAAGGGGCTTGGACTTCCAGCAAGCGTGCATGAGCGTGTTAGATAGGAGTGAATGGAGACAAATGGTACTTGGGACCTGACGATCTGTTGGAGTGTGAGCAGGGTAATATTTAGTGAAGAGATTCAGGGAAACCGGTTATTTTCATATAGTCGGACTTGAGTCCTGGAAATGGGAAGTACAATGCCTGCACTTTAAAGGAGGGGTTTGGGATATTGGCAGTTTGGAGGGATATGTTGTATATCTTTATATGTGTATGCTTCTAAACTGTTGTATTCTGAGCACCTCTGCAAAAACAGTGATAATGTGTGAGTGTGGTGAAAGTGTTGAATGATGATGAAAGTATTTTCTTTTTGGGGATTTTCTTTCTTTTTTGGGTCACCCTGCCTCGGTGGGAGACGGCCGACTTGTTGAAAAAAAAAAAAAAATGTACAGTATCTTGACCAATCTGTATACGTACATAGTTTGTGATTAGAATGCATCATATGCAATCTTACATGTAGGGGATAATTGAAAAATAACGAGTTCTTAACAGAAAAAGCTTAGATTCAGGTGAAATCCTAGAGGCTTTAAAAAGTGCTGTCAGTCCCTCTTCACATAGGAGATAGCAGAGCAATAAAAATCTAGAGTAGCATTAATACTACACATCATAATTTTTTTTTTTAAAGGATTTCAAGAGACAAAAGTACTGACTATTAAATTACTATGACAAAATAATCTTTGATGAGTTCCAAGAGTTTTTCTACTTTGAGCCTGGCCTTGGGCCAGGCTCACCTGGGATTTTGCAAAGGCATTTAACAAATGCAATCATAGAGCAATAACTTAAAAATATAGAAAAATAGGTATAACAGGAAAAGTAAGGAAACAGATATTCAAATTACTCGCAGGCAGACCATATGGAACATGCAAAAGAGAATTATTCCTAAAAGACTTAGGAATAATTGTTTGAAGAAAATCTGGCATTTGGAAAATGTATGAAGGTAAATGCAGCAAAGACCAGGAAAATGACAGGGTGGATTATGAAATTTTTAAACCAAGAGCAGCAGCATCAATAATGATGCTTTTCATATCACTTGTTTTCTTATGATATGCTGTTCTGTTCTTATGGCACCTAACAATGCAAAAAAGATCAGAGTTGGAAATGTACACAGGTTGTATACTGTCCAAAGAACTAATAAACCATCTAAATTATTGGGAATGCTACAACACACTTAAATTGCTCTTTCTAAAACAGAGATACTGATAACATACAGTATAATATGTGGAAAATACATATTTGAGGGCCTGGTCCCTAACCTACCAGGTATGGGAGAAAGTGTGGAATAAATCAGAGAATACTTTACTGTGCCAACATCCTTGGCCCAAGATTCCAACATATAACTGGGTCCAGGGATTTGCTAGGTTTTAATTGTTCTATTTGTCTAAGGACTGTGTCACGTGTGACCCTAATCGTGCATAGTTTATCATCCTGTTTTACATAATTTATTATTTCTGGAGTATCAGTAGAATGTATACAATAAAATTACCATAACATTAACCCTACCTAGCACATTCTGTGTGCGGGTTGCAAGGATAATGATCTCTGTTCGTGCAGGGGTGTGGCGAACCTGTACACCTGAGTAACCATCCTCTGCCAACTCATTAGTAAGGAACCTGTTAAGTTCTGCCTTGAACACACCATCCTTGACAAACTGAAATGTGAAAAAATTAAACCATTAGAATGGATTTGAAACTATGTTAAGTGGCAACAACTGTTTATGGAGGTACAGTGGTACCCCGAATTTCATACAGCTCCCAACTTGAACAATTATGTAAGTGCATTATTGTAAGTGCTTTTATAAGTGTACTTTTGGGGGGTCTAAAACGGACTAATCTAATTTACATTATTCCTCATGGGAACAAATTTGTTTGGTAACGGCACTTGAATAGCCTTCTGGGACGAATTACACTGAAACTCAGGGTACCACCAGGTAGGTAGACCACTGTACTATCATTCTGTCATACAAGAGTGAAACAAATCTTAAAAATTGTTTTGCAGTGGCAGGTTTGCTTGTCTTGACTGTTCTGAAGGCTGTTTCTGGGAGTCAATGCACCCACATCCCAGTCTCAGCCAGACCAGGCCTCCTGGGGGTTCAAGGCCTGATCAACCAGGCTATTACTGCTGGCCGCACACAGTCCAATATACTAACCACAGGCCGTATAGGTAAACACTTAAAATAAGTCAAATCTTGCCAACTACTATACCTGGAAGCATGTTAGCCCCCCCCCCCCCAAGTAATTGGAGCTCTGAATCCACATTAGTGTACAAACAAAAATACGTACATCACTTGATGCTCAAAAATTATAAGTAATTTATCTAGAGAATCTCAAAATATAATTAGACCACAACCTTACTAAAGTACTGTACTGGCAAGCATAAACCCATGCACAGACAATGTAAGCAACTGCCTGAAAGAAGGCACAGACAAGCCTCTAATTTCACTAATATAAGTAGCACATTTCATTAGAATGTGAAATCGTATTTATATAGGTATCAAAATTATTAAAATGCAGCTCTAATCTGTGTTTTATACGACAAAAGCTGGAATTTTTTTTAACGCAGATTGGTTCCCACAGAAAATTTCCCTTCCTACCATAAATTTTTTGAAAATTTTGAACTAGGGCTCAAGCCCACATGGAAAATTTCTCTCAGTACCATAGGCATCTCTTGGATGATGGTTGAAGGTGGTTATAGTGCCAATAGGTGATGAGGCTGGTAGATTGAGGTGGTGGTTGTAGCTACAATATGATGTGTTAATGCCTTTAGTGATACGGCATTAATATGCAATATAGTCGGGAAACACTGCTCAGGTTTTGGGTTTAAGAACATAAGAAAGAAGCACTGCAGAAGACCTACTGGTTTATGCTAGACAGGCTCAACTCACACTCACTGAAACTTGTCTAACACATTTTAAAGTTACCCAAAGTTCTCGCTTCGTTAATGGTACTCAGGAGTTTAACTCATCCACGACTATTACCAAACCAATGACTTACCTATTTCCTTTCTAAATCTAAATTTTTCTAGCAAACCCAGTGTTGTAATTCCTGTCTTTGTTAGATATTTTCCGAACATTACATGTATTTATATCCTCTTCATTTTTTCATCTTTCATATTCCATAATTTTAGGCTTTTCCAGTGAGCAGATTTAATGCCCTCTGTCTATCTTTGAAGGAAAAATTTCCGATACATGGAATTAAAACCTTACAAATCCCCGGGCCCTGATGACCTTTTCACAAGTTTGGCTAGTCTTTTTAACATATCTCTACAAACTGGCACAGTGCCATATAAGTGGAAAATGGCAAATGTGATACCTGTCTATAAGGCAGAAGACAGGTCCTTTGCTTTGAACTATAGACCAAAAAGCCTAACCTCTATAGTGGGAAAATTGCTGGAAACTATAAATGCTGAGGCTATTCAAAGCCACCTTTAAAGACAAATTCATTAATGAATCTCAGCACAGTTTTACAAAGAGGCATTCCTGCCTTATGGATTTACTAACTTTTTTCACTAAGGTATCTGAGGAGATGGATCATGGTAATGAATATGATATTGTGTATATGAACTTCATTAAGGGTTTTGATCGAGTTCCACACTGGAGGCTATCGAGGAAAATTGAGGCACATGGTATAAAAAGATACTTTTTTTCCTGGATAAAAGCGTGGCTGACAGATAAGCAACAGTCTATATAAATGGGGAGAAATCTGAATGGGAAAGACATCACAAGTGGTGTTCTACAGGGGTCAGTGTTGGACCCTTTGTTGTTCACAATTTACATAAACGACATCAATGAAGGCATAAATAATGACATAAGCAAGTTTGCCGATGACACCAAAATAGGCCGTCAAATTCATTCTGACGAGGACACTGGAGCACTCCAGGAAGATCTGAACAGACAGGTGCAGTGGTAGGAGAAGTGGCAGATGTAGTTTAACATACTCCTGAGTAGCGTCAATGAAGTTAAAACATGTATTTTTAAAATGCTTTAGACAAATACACGAGTGGATGTGGATGCGTGAGAGTTGGGCCTGACTAGCTTGTGCTAATTGGTCTGACACAGTGCCCCTTCCTTCTTAAGTGTATGTGACTTGGACCGGCCTAGCATGGGTCAGCAGGCCTGCTGCAATGCTCCTCCTTTCTTATGTTCATCCTTCTTCCTGTTTTCCAGCACATTTATGTTTATTCTGTAATACGTTGGTAGCATTCTCAGCTCTCACACTGGGTCCAGGATCAATCACCTAGCAGCAACAGGTTCAAGTTGGAAAATTTTAGATTCTGAAAAAAATATAGGAAAGCACTGATCTGGTAATAGAGCTGTGGATGAGTGGAACAAACTCCCAAGTAGTAGTAGTAGTGTCACTGAAACAGAAACCTTGAGTAGCTTGAAAGATGTTAAGACAAATACATGTACATAAATAGGTGTGGGCAAGTGCAAATTGGGCCTGCCTAGAATGGGCCAGTATGTGCTGCAGTGCTCTTCCTTAATATTCTTAGGTACCTGGGCACTACCTGATTATTTGAGTTGCATCCTGGGGGGGGGGACAAGATTAACTTAGGCTGCCTGAAATGCTCTGCATAACCATGGGTTTTCTATAAAGTACTCTCATGACATCAGTTAGGTCTGTAACAGCTGTAGTGTGAGCTTTGTAGAAAAAACACTTATTATTATCTATCCAAGATAGAGCTCGCAGCAATCGATTAAAGATGGAGAAATTAAGAGAGGATACTGGGCAATACTGATTTGGGAATAGAGTTGTAGATGAGTGGAACAAACTCCCAGATAGCATCACTGTGGCAAGAACTTTGAGTAGCTTTAAATAGGCTGGATAGGTACATGAGTGGGTGTGAATTGGACTTGCCTTGCATGGCTCAACAGGCCTGTTAGGTAAAAGGACAAGTGCAACTCATGGATATTTTATTGTGGCAACACTTTGCTCTCCAGCTTTGGCCTGACAAAGCTCCTGGAAAGCGAAACGTTTCTGTAATAAAATGTCACATTAGTTGCACGTGTAATTTTGCCTACCATAGTCTGTAATTCTACCATTATTACAGCTCAGTATGCCTGTAGCAGTGTTCTTTCATTCTTATGTTCCTAATTCACTGGACCCCTTAAACTTAATATTAGCCAAATTGTTATTTTTGGGAGATATTAGCAAAAATATTTACTTCGGTATGTGCAGCGTATCAGGTCCAATCACTAATCAGCAGTGATGCTACTGGCCAATAAGAATAAAAATAACTTTAATGTAACAAAGGTGCACCAGTCCCATATCGAGGACTGGAGTAAGCTATGTTATTTCAAGTTTGGTTTCAATAGGTAACTTTTCAGCATATAAGAATGGAGGAACACCTACAACATATCTACTGATCCATACCTAACAGATCCCTCTTAAATACAATTTTTTTTCACTTTAATATTAATCTGTTGAACTTATTCTCAAAGCTACCCATGGTTTTAGCCTCAATAACCCTACTAACCAATGTTAGAGAGTTTATTTCGGTACAGGTACACAAGTATGTGTATCATACATAGAAACATATGTGTAAATTACCTAGGATGACCCAAAAAAGTCACTGACTTTTTACCATTTGGGTCCCCACTCAAGCCCTTCTCATTCATGCATTTCTCAAATGTAAATAAAGAAGATCTCAAACTAAATGCGAATAGATAAGCTCAAACCAGGCCAGGATTTCCATAATTACCTAAATATCAGTGTGTATGTGTACGTACATCCCTTAAGTCAGTTCTTGAACCTTGTTAGTCCAAAACCCGAGACTGCTCTATTAGCCATTCAGAAACAATGCATAAACGTTTAAACTGTATTATTTTAGTGTGCGAAACATAGTACCCTATCTTAAATATCTGATTTCCTTATAAACTAAAAATGTACATTTACAATTGGTATAAGATCTTAGCAGCACAACACGCTGGACGCGTGCCGCGCGCCAATACAAACTTTCCCAATTTATTACTCTTCACAAAAGGCCTTTGATATACTTTCCCTTTAACGTGGCCAAACTACAGTGCCTCAATAAATTAATTCACAGGTTAGGTCTTATAAACCTATACAGGAGAGCGAGAGGAGTGGAAAATAACACTACCTTTTTCTTCTTGCTGATCGGAGCAGCCATCTTGACGGAAGAACGAGTTGGACACACTGCCTGGCAGCCCTGCACATGGTAAATATGTCCCCTCTCTAACAACACTTATAACCTTCAGTGTAGTTAGAAAATATAAAGAATTTATATACAAATTTAATAAATAGACAGTAATATGGATAAACTCCTATATTTTATTTACAGTTGTTTGACTTTAACACAGTACACGGCACCCTCTATGATACTCTTGTGTTCCCTCGTAATGGCTTATACGAAAAAAAATAAAAATAATTATTTGTTTAAATAGCAGAAATTAAAGAATAGTAGAGCATTTCATTTACAGATGATGGGTTGCACACTGCAACTATCACTAAACCACAACATCAACATTGCCTAGTGTTGAACAGTCTTTTTCCCTTCTGCTTTGCGTTTGGGCGGCAAAGTTTGTGTGTACTTTCTGAAATGTTTGTTCTTGGTTGTTTGCCAGGTCGATTTTGATTGTGGCACTAAAAGCAAGTTCCCACTTTTTTCCAGGCTGCTATTATCCCAAGATTTCGGGAAAGCCGGTCATTAACCTTAGTAAAGTATAACAATAATAATATTGTATTATTATTATTACAATACAAATGCATTTTTTATTTCTTTGGGCTGTACAGATAGTGTAGTTTACATGTAAGCAAAGCATTTCGGGCAAACTAATCCTAATACTTAAAAGTTAGTTCGGATACTGACATAGACTAATAGGTAGGATTTTTAATGCAGTTAACTGCAAACACATGTATAGTAAGTTTATTTAGGCACGGGTACACATAAGTACAATTATACATAGTGTAGCTTCGTTCATTAAATACCTTTCACCTCTTTTCCTTAACTGGCTCATGCTAAGACAGGCTTTGACATGTGCCGGCAATCCGTTCTGTTTCTTGATTGTTGTACAATAAAAGATGTTTGAAGTATGATCACCTACTGTAGGTACTGCAAAAATGTGTTCACTCTCCCTAATATTATACTGGTTTTGATTCCCAACCTTAACAAACTTGGCAGCAAGATATTCTGGACACTGTTTGTGAGCAGTTTTGTAAAATGTGGTTTAACTTAAGTTGCTTTACACCGTCTTCAACATTCGGCATATAATAAGAGAGGTAGCTAGTGAACAAATGGTACAATTTCAAAAGTGTTATTTATTATTTTAAACTGATTAAGTGATTAGTTTTGTGGAGCTCTCGCTTCACACGGCGCGGGGCTGGGTTCGATTCCCAGCGCGGGTAGGGACATTGGGCGGCTTTCTTTACACCGGTTGTCTATGTTCCCCGTCAGTAAATGGGTACCTGGGTGTTAGTCGACTGGTGTGGGTCACATCCTGGGACACAAACTGATGTGTTATCAATTTTCTATGGGAGTTGAACGTTGGCTGAAAGAACAGCAACGGAAGTGAATGAGCTGGTTTTGTGTGACAGTCGTATTGCTGTTTCAGTTACGTTAAGGATATGAGGTGCTTTTTAAATAATAGCTCTGAATCGATTGGCAGATAATGGACTTTTCGATATTTCAGACAAGGAATTCCAGATCCTAGGGCATTTTATTCACATTGAGTTTTTGAACAGGTTGTGTCGGACACGATGTCAAAGGTTTTGTCTTGTGTTATGACTGCAATATAACACAAGACACAAAACCTTCTTTGCAAGTTTGTATCTTTCTTTTTGCCAAAAAAAAAATATGTATTTTGTTTGTAATCTGCTCACATTTGAGCAATATATCATCGACTGAGGTGCAACAGGAGGTAAGCTCAATACGGCTTCAAGTACAGTGGCCCTTCAAGTCCAACAACCAAAACCTTCTTACTGCCACTACTCAGGCACTGCATGAACCCTGCGGGTTTAGCATTTCCCTATAAATAAAATAAAAACTATGGACTCGTTGAACACTGAGAGAATGTCATCATCGCAGCGGGAGGTGCTCATGGACCAAGTTAAACAGCAAATCATCATTGCCAACACACAAGAATTACTCACGGTGAGGCCAAGCAAGTTTTAGACCTAAGTTCAATAAGTTTATTTAGGTACACGTACACATAAGTACAGTTATCATACATAGTGTAAATTGCCTAGGATAGCCCAAAAAAGTCAGACAAAGTGACTTATTCCCATTGGGGTCCTTGAAATGCACATGTATGGTAGAAGCCGCCTTCTTGTTTAGCAATATTTTAATATATGTAAACTACACTTTGTGTACTACACAAGGAAATAAACTCTTTCATGGGAGATGCATTGATGCCAGTTAACGGCTCTTGTTACAAGGAAATGGAGCTAACATTATGCCGGTGAAGGGCTCATGGGGCTAGGAAATGGAGCTGACCTTCCTTGGATCGAATCTGAATGCCTTCCATTTCCCAGGCACTGCATAACCCCCAGTGTGTGTTTGTTGTGGGTTGTAGGACCCACTGTTAGCAGAAAAATGGAGCCACTGAATGGTGCCCTTGCTCTTAATGTGGCCAGCAAGCACAGTAAGATGAGGACAAGTGTTCCAAGAAAATTTGTCACCGATGATCCAGCATCTGTTGTTGGGGCAATGATGCATTCCCTGGAATGTTAATTGCTCATTACTCTGTAATTTGTTCATGATTGTATCCATGTATTGACGTATTTATGATTCATTACCTTTGTAACTTGTCATGATTGTGACCAGCTCTAGTTCATTACCTTTGTAACTTGTTCAGATATCAAAGCTTTGGAGTCCAGTCCCTGGACTAATTATGTACCTCTGTAATCTTTTGACTACTGCCCACAGGATAGGTATGGGACGCATAATAAAGATATTAAGCTAAACTAACTGATCCAATGAAAGCAAGATGTCTGTACTCCACCAAGGCAGTAGCAGAAGTCTCCCGTATTTGTTTAGTGCTCCCTATGAACGTAATATATAATGCAAATGTAAACTAAGTGTACCCCTTTTGCAAATGCCTTAATTCTGGTGAAAAGCTCATGATAAAAGAAACTGGGGATACCATCCCCTTTCTCAAATCAAACCTAATACCCTCCTACTCTCAAAGTGCTGTATAACCCCAATGGGTTTAGCACTTCTCTAGCAAATGAATAATGATAGTAAATTAAGTAGTAAGTGTATAGTATTCCATAAATTATGCTTGAACTGCTTGGCAAATTTCAATGATTCATTATTTACTATTGATATACACAACCTATAAAATACTTTCAAATTGTCCCAATGTAATATCCCCAGATTGTAACTTGAGTTAACTTACTGTCTGCTTTAAATATAAATAGATGTACAACTTCAACAAACTATGATCAATTTCTCTAATATTAAGTAGTCTGTAAGCCATTAATTTAGTCTGCCCATAATGCTGTGGCATGATAATTGCTCTCTTTGCACCACAACTCATTATTGTAACTACAGAATCTCAGCATAAACTTGCAAGGAAGTAAAAATTGTATTGTATGCAGTACTATAGTTTGAATTATACAATATTAAATTGTTTTACATTTGAGATACAGTGGTACCTTGACGTGCGAGTTTAATTCATTCCATGACCAAGCTCGTAACTCAATTTGCTTGTATATCAAATCAATTGTCCTCATTGAAATTAATTAAAATGCCATTAATCCATTCCAGCCCCCAAAAAACCTGAGTCTCGAGAGGCAGGAGACAATACTTCAATATAACGCTAATATTAACTCCGTGGCTTATTTATTTATCAGAATTGATCTAATATGACAGAATGAATAAAATAGGCCATAATATGGCCAGTGTCCAGGACCAGTCCGAGCATATAAAATCATTACTGTTCCTTCCTATAATGTGTTCTTTGGTCCTGGGTAAGAGAAAATGGAGTTTTTGAGAAGCTAACTGCACTAGATCACTAGTTTCATAAGGAAAACACCTAAAAGCAATTTTCTGGGAAAATTTTTTTCCGGAGACTGGAGGCCGGCCCGTGTTCCTGGTGAATATCTTGGAAGTAAGTTATTCACTTATTTCGTGAAGCCCACCATTTATTATTGAAGTACAGTAAATGCAATATTATTGACAGGAACCATTAAAAAAAATTATTGTTCTACAATTGGCTTGTGGAATATTAGAAATATGTATTCCAAATATTTTGGGATTTGTTTAGGAGTAAAGGGCAAGATATTTTGAAAATGGCAAAAACTTACCAATTTTATTTTTTTGTAGAATAACTAAAGATAATTACACGATTACTCCAGTGAGAACATCACACTAGCATTGTTTTATAAGTACCAACTAGTGGCAGCGTATCTGAAGCTCGCTCGTAACTCGGATTTTGGCTCACAACTCAAAGCAAAAATTTGACTGAGTGACTGCTCATAACTCGGAAAATTCGTAAGTTGGGGCACTCGTAAGTCAAGGTACCACTGTATTGTGTTGTGCAAATGGATAGAAATGAGGTAATGAAACCCACCTACCCAACTTAAAATAACCAAACATAACCTTATTTCACTCTTGTTCTGTTTATATCCTGTGTCTTTATTCACATATTTACTACCATTACATGGTTTAAATACCTTTAAAATGTTTAAGCATAGTACTACAAAGCCCCAACCTCCAAAAAATTTCAGACTGCCAGTTTTCCTTCAGAGTTGTACAGTAGTACAGTACTGTACCACGTTCTTTGTCTAACAGAATGTAAAATTTCAGACAGTTTGCTTTCATTGCATTCTAGCATTTTTTGAGTATATATAATACAACAGTATTGTATTTTAGGTCTCCTAATAAAAGATATTTTCTGTTATACATACAGTATCGAGCTGATATCTGCTGTAGGATTTGAGGTGTTTTCACACTTGCAAGTTGTGCAGAGTCATAACTAAGAGCTCTACACCCACCAACATTTCCATTAATACATATTGATATACTGTATACAGTTTTGGTTTATAGATTGTATTTTAAAATTACATTTGAAAGCTATTCAGTGTTTAAACTAATAAACAATACAGTACTTTGTATTGTTGCAGTGTTTTTAACTATTATTATTATATTTATGGAGAAGGGAGCAAGGGGCTAGTAACCCCTTCTCCTGTACAAATTACTAAATTTAAAAAGAAAAACTTTCGTTTTTCTTTTTGGGCCACCCTGCCTTGGTGGGATACGGCCAGTTTGTTGAAAAAAAAAATTATGGAGAAGTGGAGGAGTCTTTCAGTGATTGGGGAAAGGTGAATTGGAGGCAGTCAGGTTTGATCCAAAGAAGTACAGTAGAAAAAAAAACTCTAAAGAGCCCATCACTCACATGAAGGTGCAAAATATAAAATTTTTTTGTTTTAGTAGATTTCTTTTATATTCAAGCTTTTTTTTCATTTGAATTTCTAAATAAATTTTGTATGCATTATTATTATTATTTTTTTTTTATTATCACACTGGCCGATTCCCACCAAGGCAGGGTGGCCCGAAAAAGAAAAACTTTCACCATCATTCACTCCATCACTGTCTTGCCAGAAGGGTGCTTTACACTACAGTTTTTAAACTGCAACATTAACACCCCTCCTTCAGAGTGCAGGCACTGTACTTCCCATCTCCAGGACTCAAGTCCAGCCTGCCGGTTTCCCTGAACCCCTTCATAAATGTTACTTTGCTCACACTCCAACAGCACGTCAAGTATTAAAAACCATTTGTCTCTATTCACTCCTATCAAACACGCTCATGCATGCCTGCTGGAAGTCCAAGCCCCTCGCACACAAAACCTCCTTTACCCCCTCCCTCCAACCTTTCATAGGCCGACCCCTACCCCGCCTTCCTTCCACTACAGACTGATACACTCTTGAAGTCACTCTGTTTCGCTCCATTCTCTCTACATGTCCGAACCACCTCAACAACCCTTCCTCAGCCCTCTGGACAACAGTTTTGGTAATCCCGCACCTCCTCCTAACTTCCAAACTACGAATTCTCTGCATTATATTCACACCACAGACATGTCATGTCTGAGGGCAATTATTATTATTATTATTATTATTATTATTATTATTATTATTATTATTATTATTATTGACTGCCAGCTCCTGCCAAGGCAGGGTGAGTCAAAGAAGAAGAGAGATTCAATTTTATTTCACTTTATTATAGTAGTATTTATTTATGCACCGGCCATCTCGTGCCTAGATAGGGGTAACCCCAAAAAGGAAATTCACTTAGTCATTCATTCAATGACTATCTTGCCAGAAGTGCACGGACATCACAATTCAGGTAACTCTACAAACTGTAATACGTATCCCTGCCCCCTTCTTTAGAGTGCAGGCACTGTGCTTCCCACCACCAGGACTCTTAATTCTGGCTAACTGGTTTCTCTGAATCCTTTCATAAATGTTGCTTTGCTCTTACTCTAGCATTTGTTATTGCAGTAAGTTAAGATAGATAAGATTTTGTTCAGATTTTTAACCCTGGAGGGTTAGCCACCTAGGATAACCCAAGAAAGGCAGTGTGTCATCGAGGAACTGTCCGTCTTATTTCCATTGGGGTTCTCAGTCTTGTCCCCCAGGATATGACCCACACCAGTTAACTAACACCCAGGTACCTACCTACTTGCTAACTGAACAGGGACAGTAGGTGTAAGGAAACACTCCTAATGTTTCCGCCCTTGCCAGGGATTGAACCACGGACACTGTGTGTGAGAGGTCACCAGTACTGCGTTATAAAATTGCTAAGACAAGGTTTTTCCTTAATATAAGTATCTGAGAATTTTGGTTTAAGTAGGATTCTTTGTGATTACACTATACAGTATTTTGAAATGCATGTCTTGTAAACAAACTTTTCCCAAAATACAGTAAATCTAACCTTATTTATTATTCATACAGAAAATGGGTGAAAAATGCTTTTCCAAGTGCATCTCAAAGCCTGGATCATCTCTAGATAGTTCTGAACAAGTAAGTGAAGTTTTTTGTAAATTACTTTTAAAAACCTCAAAATTTCACATGATTTTACATTCTGATTACATGAGGTTAATTAATTACGTGAAGTATTAATTATGTAAAAAAGAGCATATTTTTTATAATAAATCCCTGTAAATAAACATGACTAATAAAATTAGTAAAAAAATTTAAAAATACAGTATACAATGTGTGTGAGTGTGCATGCATGAATTATTTAACATACTGTAAATGTAGTACTGTATAAAACTTGACAAAAATACAGTGGACCCCCGCATACCATTGGCATCACATAACGTTAAATCCGCATACCGATACATTTTATCGCTAAGATTTTGCCTCTCATACCGCTAAAAAACCCGCTCAACGCTATTCGTCCGAGACGCACCTAATGTGCGGCCTGAGCCAGCCTCACGTTCCGCCGGTGGTATTGTTTACCAGCCAGCCTCTGCGGTAACATCCAAGCATACAATCGGAACATTTCATATTATTACAGTGTTTTTGGTGATTTTATCTGCAAAATAAGTGACCATGGGCCCCAAGAAAGCTTCTAGTGCCAACCCTACAGGAATAAGGGTGAGAATTACTATAGAGATGAAGAAAGAGATCATTGCTAAGTATGACAGTGGAGTGCGTGTCTCCGAGCTGGCCAGGTTGTATAGTAAACCCCAATCAACCATCGCTACTATTGTGTCCAAGAAAACAGCAATCAAGGAAGCTGTTCTTGCCAAAGGTTCAACTGTGTTTTTGAAACAGAGATCGTAAGTGATAGAAGATGTTGAGAGACTCTTATTGGTGTGGATAAATGAAAAACAGATAGGAGGAGATAGCATCTCTCAAGTGATCATAAGTGAAAAGGCTAGGAAGTTGCATGAGGATTTAATTTAAAAAAATGCCTGCAACTAGTGATGATGTGAGAGAATTTAAGGCCAGCAAAGGTTGGCTTGAGAGATTTAAGAAGCGTAGTGGCATACATAGTGTGATAAGGCATGGTGAGGCTGCCAGTTCGGACCACAAAGCAGCTGAAAAATATGTGCAGGAATTCAAGGAGTACATAGACATAGACAGTGAAGGACTGAAACCTGAACAAGTGTTTAATTGTGATGAAACAGGCCTGTTTTGGAAGAAAATGCCAATCAGGACCTACATTACTCAGGAGGAAAAGGCACTCCCAGGACATAAGCCTATGAAAGACAGGCTTACTCTTCTCATGTGTTCCAATGCTAGTGGTGATTGCAAAGTGAAGCCTTTATTAGTGTATCACTCTGAAACTCCCAGAGCGTTCAGGCAAAAGAATATCCTCAAGGCTAATTTGTGTGTGCTGTGGAGGGCAAACAGTAAGGCATGGGTCACTAGGGACTTTTTCTATGACTGGTTACACCAAGCATTTTCCCCCAATGTGAAAAATTACCTAACTGAAAAGAAATTAGACCTTAAGTGCCTCCTGGTGTTAGACAATGCCCCTGGTCATCCTACAGACGTGGCAGAGCGACTTTGTGGGGACATGAGCTTCATTAAGGTGAAGTTTTTGCCTCCTAATACCACTCCTCTCCTGCAGCTCATGGACCAGCAGGTTATTGCAAACTTCAAAAAACTGTACACAAAAGCTCTGTTTGAAAGGTGCTTTGTAGTGACCTTAGAAACTCAATTGACTCTAAGAGAGTTTTGGAGAGATCACTTTAATATCCTCAATTGTGTAAACCTTATAGGTAAGGCTTGGGAGGGAGTGACTAAGAGGACCTTGAACTCTGCTTGGAAGAAACTGTGGCCAGAATGTGTAGACCAAAGGGATTTTGAAGGGTTTGAGGCTAACCCTGGGAATCCTATGCCAGTTGAGGAATCTATTGTGGCATTGGGAAAGTCCTTGGGGTTGGAGGTTAGTGGGGATGATGTGGAAGAGTTGGTGGAGGAGGACAATGAAGAACTAACCACTGATGAGCTGCTAGATCATCTTCATCAGCATGAGGCCACACCTGAGGAAACTGGTTCGGAGGAGGGGAGAGAGAAATTGAAGAAGTTGCCTACTTCAAAGATTAAGGAAATCTGTGCAATGTGGCTTAAAGTGCAAACCTTTTTTGATGACAATCACCCTAACACAGCTATTGCAAGCTGTGCTGGTGACTATTACACTGACAATGTTGTGAACCACTTTAGGAAAGTCATAAAGGAACGGGAGGTACAGGCCTCTATGGACAGATATGTTGTGCGACAGAAGTCCAGTGACTCTGAAGCTGGTCCTAGTGGCATTAAAAGAAGAAGGGAAGTAACCCCGGAAAAGGACTTGACACCTCAAGTTTTAATGGAAGGGGATTCCCCTTCTAAACACTAAGACACTCTCCTCCTCCCATCCCATCAATCATCACCAGATCCTCAATAAAGGTAAGTGTCATGTAACTGTGCATGTCTTTTCCAGTTTGTGTGTATTAAAATTAATATTTCATGTGGTAAATTTTTTTTTTTTCATACTTTGGGGTGTCTTGCACGGATTAATTTGATTTCCATTATTTCTTATGGGGAAAATTCATTCGCATAACGATAATTTCGCATAACAATGATCTCTCAGGAACGGATTAATATCGTTATGCGGGGGTCCACTGTATTCTGTATATCAGTGCTAAGTTTAATTTTGTATCTTTATACAATGTATTATGTAATGCATTTTTAAAATATTTTATTATGATAAAGGTTATTTATAGGAATTTGTTGTATAACAAAGTCTGCCCTTTTCTCCACATATGTAATCAGCTTTGTGTAATCCATCATGTGAAATAAGTACTATAGTAATGTGAAACTTTGAGAGCTTTATGAAAGTGCTAAAATAATTATATCTACATTATAACATTTTCAAGTATTCTGACATTCATCAAATACTCATGTGCAATCTTTTACTTTTGGCTTTGAGGAAATGCGTTATAAAATTAATCTTAACCCTTAAATGGTCCAAACGTATATATACGTTTTTTCAACATCTGAAAGTATGTAAAAAAATGTAGATCTTTTTTTTTTTGTTTTACATGTGAACATGTAAAAAAAACTTTTATCTAAATTTTTTTTGTTATATTTGAAAATATGTAAAAAAAAATAGATCTACTTTTGTAGCACTATGAATTTGAACGTCGATCTGTTTGGACCGTTTAAGGGTTAAGAAGGTATATTACTTCATAAGTCTGACGTAATGAAGTATTGCACATGCTAGAATACTTAGCATCTAAGTTGCACTTCAATGAATGTTTTATGTTTACATTGGGAAGTGCTAAAAACAAAACCTTGTTTTTTTTTTTTTAATTGAACCTTTAATGTTTCCCCAGAAATGCTTAGCAATGTGCATGGACAGATATATGGACTCCTGGAACCTTGTCTCTAGGACGTATACTAGTCGTCTCCAACGAGAAAAGAACTTCCACTAGTGATCTACCAGTTTGAATTTTTTGTTACTGTATTTTAGTAGAATCATGTCAATCATTATTCAAGTTATAAGAATGGTAAATAATAGGATAATTGTTAATCATCATCAGAATTTTGTGTATAAATATTTGATAGTGCATTATTTAAAAATTCTGTTGGATTCTTAATATATTTTGCTACCTACATTCTTGGCATAAAATTACATTTGATATCTATACTTTGCTAAGCTTCCAAAATCCTAGTAAACAATATTGTACAGAAAAACTTGAGTATAAGAGTGCAATTTTATCCATAATTATGTACAGCATATCAGTAATAAAGCATAAACTGAAAGTACTTGATGAAATGCTGCATATAAAATGGCTAAATATTTTCTACAGTGTAGATTTTTCCTTGGTCATGAACAGTTGTTAAATTGAGGCAGTACATGAATTATCTGAGGCAGACAGTGAAACAATATACATGCTCTATTATTGGAATGATTTTCAGTGTGATCTCTTAATTTCAAATTATTGTAAACATTAATACAAACTGTTTCGGAATATTTGTTAGTGTGGTGCGCATATGCTGTATGTCACCTTTTTGCATAATTTTAAAGACCAGAGTTTAGCATTCAGTTTTTAATGTAATAACGATACTACAGAATTACAAGTATAGCAATGCAGTAACTTTTGATAACTATCTGCAGTACTGTATAGAATGCAGTGTACATATATACTCTTTGCATGTACTGTACAGTAATATATGTATACAATATGTCAGTATATTGCAGTACTGTATACTGTTTATCAATGTATAATGAATGGTCCTATTTTATGGAGCCTCTTTAAAATAAAACATTTTTTTAAAGGTGGAGGTAGCATTATAACAACATTACTGTACTTTGTTATCCAGCAGTAATGTATGGTAGGGTGTTCTTATTAATGTAAATAAAGTATATGAACTAATTTAAATATACTAGTTTCATGTATATCCTTTTGAAGAATGTGATAACTTTTCAGAATGAGAAAAAAAACAGTTATTACATTTTCTTTCATCCAGATAGAAAATGTCCCTAAAGAGTCGACATACAGTACAGTACTGTATATTGTATTTGTGTTTTGAATTGCCAAGATAGAGACAAAATTGTGTATCCCTGCTAATACAAATTGCAGGAAATTATATTTATTTGATGCTGCAGTATTTGATGTTTCTAGGTTTAGCACTTGGATATAATTATAATAATGATATTTCTTGGGGCAGGTAGCATTCCTTGATGCCTGTTAAGGGATTTTGATCCAAGGAAACCCTTTCGAGTTTAGCACTTGACTGTAATAATAATTGATCCAAGGAAATGGATTTGATCTTCCTGTCTTTGAATCAAAGTTGATTGCCTTCAGTTTCCCCAGATGCTGTCTGACCAGTATTGATTTAGTACTCTCAAGGACCCCAATGGGAATAAGTCACTTGACTTTTTTGGGGATTATCCTAGGTAATTTATATATGTTTTTGTATATGATAATTTGTGTAACTATTTGTGTGTACCTGTACCTAAATAAACTTATGCCTTCATTAACAACTTGAACTTGTAAAACACAGTAGTTCATTACCACTATCTTGCTTAACCTTCGAAACATTAGGATCTAATTCCTGGACCCATTATATGCCTCTAATAATTTTACAACTGACCATTGGATGGATATGGGGTGCATAATAAAGATATTAAACAACTAGGGTTTAGGGTTATTTGACCAATAATAATAACCATAAATACAATAACAATGAAAAAGAAGAAATACTAAAGTTTATATCCAAGAGTTATAGGATCAAAAACTCTAGAAAGAGATGTGCTTTCAACTGAGCATGAACAAATTCCTGACTCTTAACAGACATTGGCAACCTATTGAACAATCTAGGTGCTACATACCTAAGACTTGTTGCGAATGATTTCTCCCCAGCAGTAAAAGGTTCAGTCAGTCTAAAAGTGTCCTTGGCAATTCACAGAAACGTTCCTGAGCCCTAGTGGAGTGTTGTGCTCACACTTCACACCATTGCTGGCACATGACCCCTTAAGGGAGGTTCCTTGATGTTGGTGAGGGGCTCTTGATTTAGGAAATTTGATCTGTGCTCCAGTTTCCCGAATTAAGCCTGAATGCCTTCCACATCCCCAAACAGGCGCTGTATAATCCTCCGGGTTTAGCGCTTCCCCCTTGATTATAATAATAATAATGCTGGCACATGAATATGTTTCAAGGATGGAGTTTTGGGGATATAAATGAGCAATTAAGGGATAGTAGAGGGGCTGTTTGTATTTAATGAGGCCATTGATTATGGTGGCGGGTGTGCCCCCTGTAGAGGGGATATAAACTTCGACTGGGTGTTCATATGGATGATTTGTTAAGATGTTCCATGTCCCCCGTCCCTAGCGTATGTTGTATACCTGGACAGGGTTTTGAGATGTGGTGTGTTTGCTCCCAGCTAATGTATGGTGTGGTATATGCTCTGAATGTATGTCCCCTCAAGGAAGGTTCCTTGATGTTGGTGAGGGGCTCTTGATTTAGGGAATTAGATCTGTGCTCCAGTTCCCCGAATTAAGCCTGAATGCCTTCCACATCCCCCCCCCCCCCAGGCGCTGTATAATCCTCCGGGTTTAGCGCTTCCTCCTTGATTATAATAATAATAATCTGAATGTATGTATGCTTCTGGCATATGTTGGGTATGGTGTGTGTGTGTGTGTGTGTGAGCTAGTGTATACTGAGTGTGATGTGTAATTACCTCTTTGTAACTACAGGAAAGGAGTTATGCTTGTGGTGTGCTTCCGGAGTATGATGGGTGTAACGTGTGCTGCTGGTGTAATTATGTATACTCCCTGCTTATGTTAGATGATGTATATGTGTAGTATATATGATCTAGGTGTATGTGGGGTGTGATATGTGTACTGGTGTATGTGGGGTGTGGTATATGTGCTGGTGTATGTGGGGTGTGGTATATGTGCTCCTGGTGTATGTAGTGTATGATATATGTGCTCCTGGTGCATGTGGGATTGGTATATGTGCTTCTGGTGTTAGTGGGGTATGGTATGTATACTGGTGTATGTGGGGTGTGATATATGTGCTCCTCGTGTATGTGGGGTGTGGTAAGTGTGCTCATGGTGTGTGTGGAGTGTAATATATGTGGAACATTTATTATTTGGTTGTTTATATATATATATATATATATATATATATATATATATATATATATATATATATATATATATATATATATATATATATATATATATATATATATGAATTGTTCCATTCATTGATAAGCGGAAATGTGATGTTTAGCATATGACTCATGATTATTTCAGATTGTATTAAAATATGTTTTAATGTATATTTTCTCAAAAAAAAAAAAATGTAGAGGCATATGGACGTGTTCAGCAAATTGCGGGAGATTGTGTGTGGAGTTTATAAAGCGAGAGTATTCCACTAAATCATTTTTATAAAGTACATTTTTGTAATTTTTATAGTTTACGTAATTAATTTCTTACTGATTTACAACAGTTTTATAAATGCATGCTCATCAAGAACATTAAAAGTATTGGGCCAGTAGACCTGCGTCAGTGCTCCGCCTGACTTATGTTTTAAAATGATAAAATAAAAAAAACATGCTATATAGAAACATTGTAAAAATTTGAACTTACGTTTTAAACCTAAACAAATAACAGTTACTTACACCAAAACAGAAATAATTACAGTAAATATTTTCCGAGCATGTCGAAAATTTGCACAGTCGTCAAGTAATTTCCAAGATCTTGTTTCCTCTCCCACGGCAGAACTCGCGCTGTAAACATGGACAAGCCAGTCAAGCTCGCACGAGTCAGTATTTTCTAGCTTTAAGTGACTCCTCCATCCTTCTTTCCATGCTAATTAATAAGTTTTTTGGTGTCGGGGTTTACTACCAATTGTGTTTTAAGTTTTGTGACATTGAAAATTAAACATTCGAGGATTTATGATCTGCCTTTAAGTTATAGCATGCTTGGAGTCGGTTTTTACTCTAGTTCTTTGTTATTATGATTTAATTTCAGTTTTTGCTTTAGTTCTATGCTATTAGGATCTCATTTAAGAACAGTGGGGCACTGAGCAAGCCTCTTTGCCCATGCTAGGCAGGTCCAAGTCATACCCACTTAGTGAACTCATCCAGCATAAAAAAAAGTAATTTTAATATAACTGGGCAACTTATTAGTGACTTAGAAAATGTGTATAATTTTCAATATTCAAAAGCGGAAATAATGATTTCATTATTGCACATGCATGGGCCAGTAGGCCTGCTGCAGTGTTCCTTATGTTCTTAAATGAAGTTCTGGAAATAAATAATAATTATACAGGTCAGGACAAAAATTATACAGGCTGTCTTCAAACAAATAAGTAAATTGATGCCAAAAAAGCCTCTGGCTCCTTGAACTGTTTTCAAAGGTTCTGAAGGAATGTTGGACCTACGCCACCTCTTCCTTGGATCGAATCTGAATACCTCCCTTTCCCCCCAGACGCTGTATGACCCCCTATGGGTTGGTGCTCCCCCCCCGTAATGAATGTAATGACGTGAAGGAATATAAAGAGGAACTCTGTAACCAGATTCGTGGAATCTTGCTCCTTGGTAATTTGCTTGTTGGTAAATTGAAAGCTCAAGAAACTTTGCTGGCCTTTTCCTTCAGAGCCATTGCACAAGTTAATGCTGTATTGTATATATTTTTTATATCTCTTGTGTTGTCTACCTAATTTTTTTTAAGCTACTCTAAGTGCCTACCTTGGTGGCCTGACTTTGAGTTTGTTCCACACTATTTTAAAATTGGGGAATTCATATAACCTGTCTAAATCTAAATTTAATACACTGTAATTCATTACAATATTGATAGTTCTGTCATTAGATTTTTTCATCAGTGTAATTATACAATTCACTAATAACCCATGATTAAGAGTAAACTTAAGATATTTCAATCAGTCCTGTACTTTTTTAAAGTTGCAACTACATTATCCTAGCATTCTCAGTTGTGATGATGATTGTCCAGGGCAGACAAAATTTTTATCTAAAGTTTCCCCTTCTAGTTGGGGTTCTTTGTGAATTGTTCCAGCTATAGCACTGACTTATTCTTGTCATATTATTGTTAAAAAGTAATTGATTTTCAATTTGGTCAATTTCAGGTTACAAAAGTCCTGGGTCGTACTGGATCTCAAGGTCAGTGTACTCAGGTTCGTGTTGAATTCTTGGACGAATCTCATCGTTCCATCATCCGTAATGTGAAGGGACCAGTCCGTGAAGGGGACATCCTAACACTGTTGGAATCTGAACGTGAAGCCAGAAGATTAAGGTGATCATGACCATATTTTGTGCCAAGTGAGTTTCATATTTTGTTGTGTGTTGATTTTTATTCTGTGCTTGTTTTTTTATTTAGGCATGAATGCATAGCATTAACTTGATACAGCTATCTTGAGGGTATACAAATCTTACTGGAATATACACAGTTTTGCCAAACAGACTAAATGCAAATTTGGACACATGAACTGAAAGTCTTTAAAAATCTCAGTTTACTGCATTTCATTGATAAATAATTCTACCTAAATTTAGGCTGATCTTAGATTGGGTAGGATTAAGTTAAATTATATTGTATTACTTGTTTTTAGCATGTTGGTTAGTAAAACTCGACCAGTTCTCTTAGTACACAAACTTTTCTAAAGAAAAAAAAAATTGTATTGAATTGTTTTTTTAGTTTCCATTGTTTAGCACTGACTAACTCTTGTAAATAATTCAGTTATTCTACTTTTGTTATTGCCTCAAGTTCTCCCAGTTACTTATACAGTGGTACCCCGAGTTTTGAACTTATTTTATTCCAGAATGCTGTTCGAGTGCCAATACCAAATGAATTTGTTCCCATAAGGAATAATATAAATTAGATTAGTCCATTTCAGATCCCCAGAAATACACATACAAATGCACTTACACAAATAAACTTACATAATTGTTTGAGTTGGGAGTAGTTCGAAACTCTGGGTACCACTGTACTGGGAAATCTTGTGCATTCTTTCACTTTATCTTGTATAGTACACTGGTAATTCTCCTATCCCCTAGTGGAAACAATCAAATATCTTTATCTTTTCTTTGTAATGTGTAATTCTGGTGCCTATTTTGTACTTAGTCTTATGACTTCTAAGTTGTCCACGTGTTGGACAATGACATTTTTCATTTGTGATCTTCAGTTGGTAGGTTCCTCACTGTTGTCTTTAATATTGTTACAAAATCTGTACTGTACTTTGTAGGGTCTTCTCCCTTTCTCTGATTTCTATTCCAGTAGTTGTGTGATCATTGATGGTAGGGTTTGCCAGTATGGGGGATTTCAACTTAAGGCACCTAAAATGGAGGAATATAGCAAATAATAATGTTGCAGAAATAACACCAGGAGGCAGCTCTGATGAAAACTCACACTCACACGAGCTTTTAAATCTCTGCACAAAATTCAATTTAAACCAGCAAATAATAGAGCCTACTAGACTGGAGAATACACTAGACCTCATCTCCACTAACAATGATGATCTGATACGAAATGTCACCATATCAAAAAGAATATACTCAGATCACAACATAATTGAGGTTCAGACATGTATGCGCGGAGCCCCAGACCGACATAATGAGATTAGTCACGAGGGAGCATTCACCAAATTCAACTTCAATAACAAAAACAAAAAGTGGGACCAAGTAAGCCAAGTCCTAACCGATATAAGCTGGGAAGATATACTAAGCAACACAGACCCCAACTTATGCCTAGAACAGATTAACTCAGTGGCACTTGATGTACGCACAAGGCTTATTCCTCTAAGAAATAGGAGGAGTAGATGTAAAATAGAAAGAGACAGGCACTCCCTTTACAGGCGACGGAAAAGAATAAGAGCGGCTAAAAGAGGTCAATATATCTGAAATGCGTAGGGAGACACTGGTCAGAGAAATAGCAGGCATCGAACTTAAGCTAAAGGAATCTTATAGGAGTCAGGAATCGCAGGAAGAACTAAAAGCCATAAATGAAATCGAAAGAAACCCAAAGTATTTCTTCTATGCCAAATCGAAGTCGAAAACAACGTCCAGTATTGGGCCCCTACTTAAACAAGATGGGTCCTACACAGATGACAGCAAGGAAATGAGTGAGCTACTTAAGTCCCAATATGACTCAGTTTTTAGCAAGCCGCTAACCAGACTGAGAGTCGAAGATCAAAATGAATTTTTTATGAGAGCCACAGAATTTGGTTAACACAAGCCTATCTGATGTTATCCTGTCGCCAAATGACTTCGAACAGGCGATAAATGACATGCCCATGCACTCTGCCCCAGGGCCAGACTCATGGAACTCTGTGTTCATCAAGAACTGCAAGAAGCCTCTATCACGAGCTTTTACCATCCTATGGAGAGGGAGCGTGGACACGGGGGTCGTCCCACAGTTACTAAAAACAACAGACATAGCCCCACTCCACAAAGGGGGCAGTAAAGCAATAGCAAAGAACTACAGACCGATAGCACTAACATCCCATATAAAAATCTTTGAAAGGGTCCTAAGAAGCAAGATCACCACCCATCTAGAAACCCATAAATTACACAACTCAGGGCAACGTGGGTTTAGAACAGATCGCTCCTGTCTGTCTCAACTATTGGATCACTACGACAAGGTCCTAGATGCACTAGAAGACAAAAAGAATGCAGATGTAATATATACAGACTTTGCAAAAGCCTTCGACAAGTGTGACCATGGCGTAATAGCGCACAAAATGCGTGCTAAAGGAATAACAGGAAAAGTCGGTCGATGGATCTATAATTTCCTCACTAACAAAACACAGAGAGTAGTAGTCAACAGAGTAAAGTCTGAGGCAGCTACGGTAAAAAGCTCTGTTCCACAAGGCACAGTTCTCGCTCCCATCTTGTTCCTCATCCTCATATCTGACATAGACAAGGATGTCAGCCACAGCACTGTGTCTTCCTTTGCAGATGACACCCGAATCTGCATGACAGTGTCTTCCATTGCAGACACTGCAAGGCTCCAGGCGGACATCAACCAAATCTTTCAGTGGGCTGCAGAAAACAATATGAAGTTCAACGATGAGAAATTTCAATTACTCAGATATGGTAAACACGAGGAAATTAAATCTTCATCAGAGTACAAAACAAATTCTGGCCACAAAATAGAGCGAAACACCAACGTCAAAGACCTGGGAGTGATCATGTCGGAGGATCTCGCCTTCAAGGACCATAACATTGTATCAATCGCATCTGCTAGAAAAATGACAGGATGGATAATGAGAACCTTCAAAAATAGGGAGGCCAAGCCCATGATGACACTCTTCAGGTCACTTGTTCTATCTAGGCTGGAATATTGCTGCACACTAACAGCACCTTTCAAGGCAGGTGAAATTGCTGACCTAGAAAATGTACAGAGAACCTTCACGGCGCGCATAACTGAGATAAAACACCTAAATTACTGGGAGCGCTTGAGGTTCCTGAACCTGTATTCCCTGGAATGCAGGCGGGAGAGATACATGATTATATACACCTGGAAAATCCTAGAGGGACTAGTACCGAACTTGCACACGAAAATCACTCACTACGAAAGCAAAAGACTTGGCAGACGATGCAACATCCCCCCAATGAAAAGCAGGGGTGTCACTAGCACGTTAAGAGACCATACAATAAGTGTCAGGGGCCCGAGACTGTTCAACTGCCTCCCAGCATACATAAGGGGGATTACCAACAGACCCCTGGCAGTCTTCAAGCAGGCACTGGACAAGCACCTAAAGTCGGTTCCTGACCAGCCGGGCTGTGGCTCGTACGTTGGTTTGCATGCAGCCAGCAGTAACAGCCTGGTTGATCAGGCTCTGATCCACCAGGAGGCCTGGTCACAGACCGGGCCGTGGGGGCGTTGACCCCCGGAACTCTCTCCAGGTAAACTCCAGGTAATACATATTGCTACCAAATGCCTCATTTGTTGTAGTCTCTTGACTCTTAAGTGCTTTGCAAGTGGTTCAGGCCTCTTCCTTTGTTTGCTTTTAACCCGTAAACGGTCCAAACGTATATATACATTTTTTCAACATTTGAAAGTATGCAAAAAAAAAAAGTAGATCTTTTTGTTTTTGTTTTTTACATTTGAAAATGTGTAAAAAAAAACTTTGATCTACTTTTTTTTGTTTGTTTGTTATATTTGAAAATATGTAAAAAAAAAAATAGATCTACTTTTGTAGCACTACACATGTGAACGTAGATCTGCTTGGACCGTTTACGGGTTTAGGCTGGGTGTGTTGCATCTTAAGTTGACACATGAATGATCATCCTGTGCTGATGTTAGTGGAAATGGCCATGCATATTCTTCTAGATGTGCAATGCACAACTTCTGACTTGTGCATGGGGCTGACCCTAATTCTTGCTAATTTTCCAATGCTGACTCCGCATTTACTCGGTTGGCAGTGTCACTGATCAAAATTAATGACTAATCAGCTGTTTTTTGGTATGCTACAATTAGGCTTCAGATCATTCTCTTAGCTTGTTTAGTTTTAGAAAATGATACTCTTGTGACACTTAATTAGCACACAGCACACATGGTTTCCTAGAGTATTGAGGTCATACTGACAATCTAACATCTTTTTGAAAAATTGTTCCATTTTAACAGAATACCCTGACTTAATTTTCCATATTGCTTGTGTTCTCTTCACATGTTCACTCTTTTTTTTTTCCTCTTTCTCTCTTGTCTCTGACATTCCCACCTTTAATACACGTTCACATCAGGTTTAGTGTATTATATGTATTATAACAATTCAGAAGTCGCTCAACTTTAAGCCTGAATATTGCACCATCCATGGGTTCACTTTTATTATTTTGCTATCACTACAGGATTCTGCCCTCTAAATTTGTAACCTATTTTAGGTAAAGTACTAAATTTGATTGAGGCATTATGAATTTAACTGACACAACGTAGAAGAGGTAAGTTAATGTAAAATGTTTTTCCTGTTTGATGTATTTAATGATTTAAAATTATTTTGTTCACTTTTTTTTTTTTTTTTTTTTCAGGTGATTAAACAAGATGTCCCCCAAAGGCTGGAAATAAAAATTTAAGGACCACTTAATTTTTCATTAGCCTCACTATAATTTCTGATTAGGTTTTGTAATTCTAAGTATAATGAGGAATTTTTTTGTTTGAAGAGTACAATTCTTTTATTTATTTACAATTGTTTTTTTTAACATCTCGGCCGTCTTCCACCGAGGCAGGGTGACCCAAAAGAGAAACACTTTCACCATCATTCGCACACAATCACTGTCTTTGCAGAGGTGCCCAGATAAGACAGCTCAGCCGTCACTCCAAACAGCCAATATCCCAAACCCCTCCTCTAAAGTGAAGGCATTGTACTTCCTGCCTCCAGGACTCAAGTCCAGCTAACGAGTTTCCCTGAATCCCTTCACAAAATATTACCCTGCTCACACTCCAACAGCTCAGCTTGTCAGGTCCCAAAAACCTTAGTCTCCATTCACTCCTTTTTAACATGCTCGCACATGCCTGCTGTATATCCAAGCCCCTTGTACACAAAACCTCTTTTAACCCCTCCATGCTTTACTAGGATGACCTCTTCCACAGTTGCTTTGTGCCAGTGATGCTGCTTTTGGGAGATTGAAGAAAAGCTGCAAAGGTTGGATGAGAGTATGTAAAATAAAGGAATTAAGAAGTGAACATAGGAAGGAGCGAGGTGATGAAACTAAACAATTTAGATAATGAAAGATTGGATATCAGATTGAAAGGAGGGAGCATGGAGGAAGTGTGTCCAGATATTTAGGAATGGATTTGTCAGAGTATGGGCCTGACTTCTCAATGGAGGTTCCTTGATGGTGGTGAGGGGCTGTTGATGTAGGGAATTGGATCTGTACTTCAGTTCCCTGAGTACCCCTCAAGGAAGGTTCCTTGATGTTGGTGAGGGGCTCTTGATTTAGGGAATTGGATCTGTGCTCCAGTTCCCCGAATTAAGCCTGAATGCCTTCCACATCCCCCCCCCCCCAGGTGCTGTATAATCCTCCGGGTTTAGCGCTTCCCCCTTGATTATAATAATTCAGTTCCCTGAATTGAGCCTGGATACCTTCCATTCCCCCCCCCCCCATGATTATAATAATCATGGGGATGTGAAAGACTAGGCAAACCATAGAATTGAGGGTAGTGCATTTAGGCATCTGTAGATACAAAGAATGTTATCCATGGAAGCAAAAAAGGAAATGTGTAGTGGTAGACACTTGTATGGGTCGTGAATGTTGCAATGGAGGCTGGGGGCAGTGGAGATGTCTTGAGGGCAACATGTGGTGTAAATATGCAGAGAATTCATAGGAATGGTTGAAAGGAATAGGTCAAGGTTTTGTGTGAGAGGGGCTTGGACATCCAGCAGGTGTGTTAGGTGTGAGTAAGAGGCAAAGGGTTGTTAGGACTTGACAAGCTGGAGGGGTGTGAACAAGGTAACATTTTGTTAAGGAATTAAGCTGTATAGTCCTTGTGGCTTAGCGCTTCTTTTTGATTATAATAATAATAATGTTAAGGAATTAAGGGAAATGGGTTAGCCAGACTAAAGTCCTGGTGGTAGAAGTACAATACCTGCGCTCTGGAGGGGTGGGGACATTTGTAGTTTCGAGGGGGGTATCTGAACTGTAGCATTGTAGAACCTCTGGCAAGACTGAATAATGTGAAAGTATTTCTTTTTCGGATTAAATTATGGGGAATTAAATACAAAATGGGAAGTGACAGTTACATTTTGCTGATACTGTGCTTATGGGAGATTCTAAAGAAAAATTGTGAAGGTTAGTGGAAGAGTTTGGGAGTGTGTGTAAAGGTAGAAAGTTGAAAGTGATCGTAGAAAAGAGTAAGGTGAAAAAGAAGTGAATGTTTTCAGATGTTTGGGAGTTGACGTGTCAGCGGATGGATTTACGAAGGATGAGGTTAATCATAGAATTGATGAAGGAAAAAAGGTGAGTGGTGCATTGAGGCATATGTGGAGGCAAAAAATGTTATCTATGGAGGCAAAGAAGGGAATGTATGAAAGTATAGTATCAACACACTTATATGGGCGTGAAGCTTGGATTGTAGATGTTGCAGCGAAGAGGCGGTGGCAGATGTCCTGTCTAAGGGCAATGTGTGGTGTAAATATTATGCAGAAAATTCGGAGTGTGGAAATTAGAAGAAGGTGTGGAGTTAATAAAAGTATTAGTCGGAGGGCTGAAGAGGGCTTGTTGAGGTGGTTTGGTCATTTAGAGAGAATGGATCAAAGTAGAATGACATGGAGAGCGTATAAATCTGTAGGGGAAGGAAGGCGGGGTAGGGGTTGTCCTCGAAAAGGTTGGAGGGAGGGGGTAAAAGAGGTGTTGTGGGTGAGGGGTTTGGATTTCCAGCAAGCGTGTTAGATAGGAGTGAATGGAGACGAAGTGGTATTTGGGACCTGACGAACTGTTGGAGTGCGAGCAGGGTAATATTTAGTGAAGGGATTCAGGGAAACCGGTTATTTTATATAACCGGACTTCAGTCCTGGAAATGGCACTCTAAAGGAGGGTTTTGGGATATTGGCAGTTTGGAGGGATATATTGTGTATTTTTTATACGCATACACTTCTAAACTGTTGTATTCTGGGCACCTCTGCCAAAACGGCAATTGTGTGTGAGGTGAAATTGTTGAATGATGATGAAAGTATTTTCATTTTTGGGATTTTCTTTCTTTTTGGGTCACCCTGCCTCGGTGGGAGACAGCCGACGTTGAAAAAAAAAAAAACTTTCGGGCCGCCCTATCTCAGTGGGAGACGGTCAGTGTTAAAGAAGTTTCTCTCTTCCCAAATCAGCGCTGTATGACCCTTGTGGGTTTAGTGCTTCATTTTGATCATATCTTCCCAAAACTGATTTCATACGAGATGGAAAAGTACAAAGCTTGATCAGTTGCATGCAGGTCAGTGAATAAAACAAACTGAATAAAAATAATTTGTAGTATATGAATTATAAATTTTCTCCCCTTCCTTTGACTGAACCTGAATACCTTTCATTTTCCAGGCACTATGACCCATGTGGATTTAGTGCTCCTTATGAATGTTATAATGATAATGTACAGTATCTGAGATGCTTGAAAATTTTGGGGCACAATTTGTAGTTTTGCAGTGCAATAATGTGAGGAGCACTAAACTCAAGGGTTATGGGAAAATGGGAGTGGAGGCAATTTAGTTTTATCCAAGGTGAGGTAAAGTCCAATTCCTTGGATCAAGATCCCCTCACTGGTATTAAGTGGCCTTGCTTCATGGAAATGATTTGCATAACCTTACAAAATTACTTTCATCTTCAATCCACAAGCAGCATTGTATGACCCTGGAGGGTTTAGTGCTTAGTTTTGATGATACTCTGATCGGCAGGATCTTTGGCATTGTTGTTGCTGGGTTTAGCGCTTAGTTCTGATTATAATTATAATAATAGTTGTGGGTGAAACAAAGGTTTCTCAGAACCATAGCCTTTTCATTTGCTTTTCAGTAACTGAAGTGTAACTTGGAATTTCTTAAGACTGACATTTATAAAACTGAAAGATTTGGTAAAGGCTACACACTAAAGTTGCTATACTTTGTAAATAAATTAAAATAAAAATAACAGCTTATATAGATCACAGGTTCTCTTGATTTGAAATTAAAACTTTTTCCAGACATTTTCAAGATCAAGAAAAATTGCACAGCTTTGCACTTCTGACAACTGAAAAAATGTTGACAAAATCTTCTGAGCAAACCAGAATTTTACTGTAAAGTTAATAATAATTTTCATTGAAAATAAAGAATTTCATTGAACAATATTTAAAAATGACAATTTAAATACAGTGTATTACTATTTTTTATTTTGTTAAATGAATCAATAATCAGATTAAAATCAAGGAATGGGCAGGCAAGCTCAAATACAGTGGACCCCCGGTTAACGATATTTTTTCACTCTATAAGTGTGTTCAGGTGCCAGTACTGACCGAATTTGTTCCCATAAGGAATATTGTGAAGTAGATTAGTCCATTTCAAACCCCCAAACATACACGTACAAACGCACTTACATAAATACACTTACATAATTGGTTGCATTCGGAGGTAATCGTTATGCGGGGGTCCACTGTACATTAGATCAAGAGCCCTTCAGCAGCATCAAGGCACACTCCTCAAAGGGCCCTTAACTATTCTCACCATAAAAGCATGTTGCACACCAATAGGCAACAGCTCCAGGGATTGATCTAATTTCTATTATTATAATAAAAAATGAAGCGCTAAGCCACAAGGGCTATACAGCGCTGCAGGGTAGGGAAGGAAGCGAGGGTATTGGATGGCAGAAGGGAGGAGGGATGATCAGTAGGTTACAGAAAACAGCGGGGCAGGGGATAGTACGGGGGTAGGGGGTAGCAAGAGATTGAAGTAGAAAGGGCTGAAGGTATCAGAATTTGTGAAGTAAGTCAGTTGTTGTCAAAAAGTCAATGAGAGAGTCTGGATGAAAGGTGGGTCCATCAGCGAGAAGGGAAGGTAAAGGGAGAGCAGCAAAGCGAAGACGACGACGGAGGTAAATTCTGCGTGCTCGTTGATAAAGTGAGCAGTCCAACAGAATGTGGCTGACTGATAATGGAACTTGGCAATTCTCACAGAGAGGAGCAGGGCGCCTCTCCATGAGATATCCATGAGTAAGACGAGTATGGCCAATGCGAAGACGGGAGAGAGTAGTCTCCCAACCTCGACACTGGTGATAAGAAGACGGCCAGTAATCTATACTCGGTTTAATAGATTGAAGTTTGTTGCCGAGCATAGTAGACCAACGTTGTTGCCAACGGGTGTGAAGTTGGGAAGATATTGCAGCAAAATAGTCCGTAAATGGAATACCTCTACATGAAACTGGTAGGTCATGTACTGCTGACCGCGCAGCAGTGTCTGCCTGTTCATTGCCCTGTACGTCAACATGACCAGGGACCCAACAAAAAACAATATCTTTATGCTTGGTAAAGATGCGTCGTAGCCAAAGTTGGATACGGAGGACTAAGGGGTGAGGTGTATCAAATTTCTGTATAGCCTGTAAAGCACTAAGGGAGTCTGAGACAACCACAAATGATGACACAGGCATAGATGCAATACGGACAAGTGCTGTAAGGATGGCATACAATTCAGCAGTAAAAATACTAGCTGAAGATAGTAAATGCCCTTGTACGACGCTGTCCGGAAACAATGCTGCGAATCCTACGCCGTCAGAAGACTTAGAGACATCTGTGTACACAGCAATGGCATGAGAATGAGAGTGAAAGTGGTCAAGAAAATGAGAGCGGGAAGCGACCGTAGACAGTTGGGCTTTCGAGCAAGGGAGAGAGAAAGAACAGACTCGAACAGCTGGAACTTCCCAGGGGGGTAGGGAAAAGTGAGATGCTACATGTACATAGAAAGGTGGTAATTGAAGAGAAGACAAGAGCGAATGAAGGCGAAGAGAGAAGGGACGGAGTAAACAGGGGCGGCGAACAAATAAAGAATGTCTACTAATATCAGTGACCATTCTATAAATGGAAGGATTGCGGAGATCATGAGAGCGTACATAGTAGCGAAGGCAATGGGCATCACGGCGATCGGATAAGGTTGGAACGTTCGCTTCTGCATAGAGGCTCTCGACTGGGGAAGAGCGAAAAGCACCAAGGCATAAACGTAATCCTTGGTGATGAATGGGGTTAAGGCTAGAGAGAGTAGCAGGAGATGCCGCTGAATAGATCTGGTCACCATAGTCAAGTTTCGATAAGATAAGGGTGGAATGTAGGCGAAGGAGGGTTCGACGATCAGCTCCCCATGAAAGATGAGCAAGGGTTTTAAGGAGGTTCAGCCGGCTGTGGCAAGTTGCCTTCAGAGAGGTAATGTGAGGTTTCCAGGATAACCTACGATCAAAGAGGAGGCCCAGAAACTTGACTGTATCACGTTCAGGGATACGGGAGCCATAGAGGTACAAAGGATGATCGGAGATGACAGAGCGTCTAGTGAAAGTAATTTGGTGGGTTTTAGTGCTGGAAAATTTAAACCCACGTGTGGTGGCCCAATTGGAAACACGGTCGACTGCATGCTGGAGAGAAACTGTAATAAGGTGACAGTCAGCGCCTGCACAGGCAATAGCGAAGTCATCAACATAGAGTGATGACCAAATATTTGATGGAAGACTAGAGGCCAAATCATTAATAGCAAGGAGAAAAAGTGTTGTGCTCAGAACACATCCCTGGGGGACACCTTCAGCTTGGATGAAGTCCGGGGAGAGCACATTATTAACCCAAACACGGAAATGCCTGTCAGTTAAAAAGTTCTTAAGGAAGGATGGTAGATTGCCTCGAAGGCCTAAGGAGTGGGCTTGGGCTAAAATATTATACCTCCAAGTTGTGTCATATGCCTTCTCAAGGTCAAAAAATATGGCAATAACTGAGTGGTTATTCGCAAAGGTTGGCTTAGCGCTTCTTTTTGATTATAAAAATAATAATATTCGCAAAGGCATTACGAACATACGTATCCAAGCGTAGTAAGGGGTCTATGGTAGAACGTCCCTTACGAAAGCCATATTGACGAGTGGAGAGACTGTTGTGTGTCTCTAAATACCACACTAAACGTCTATTTACTAGGCGTTCCATCACTTTGCAAACTGCACTGGTAAGAGCAATGGGACGATAGTGGGAGGTTTCATGTCCCGTAGTGCCTGGTTTGCGGAAAGGGAGAACAATGGCGGATTTCCACAGCTGTGGATGACAGCGAGCGATTGCACGCTTCTGCTTAAATTCAAGAAGTCTCTCTGTGGTTCTATTGTACCGGTACCTGCCCCATGCAGCGCGTTTCAAACGTACTGCACGAGCACAAGCAGGAGACCACCAAGGCACGCATTTCTGAGAATGCCTGCCTGAAGTTTGGGGTATAGAATGAGAAGCTGCGGTTAAAACGGAGGACGAGAAGAGGTGTAAAAGCTCATCGATGGAGGATGAAGAAGGAACCTCTCTAAAAACAGTTAGGTGTGAGTAAAGGTTCCAATTTGCCTGATCAAATTGCCAGCGTGGGATGCGAAGAGGTGGTGAATATGAAGGGGAAGTAAGAATGATTGGGAAATGATTGCTGTCATGTAAGTCCGGAAGAACAGACCAAGTGAAGTCTAATGCGGCGGAGGAAGAGCAGACTGAGAGATCGATGCAAGAGAGAGTGAGAGTCCGAGGATCAAAATGGGTGTGAGTACCTGTATTTAAAACATGGAGGGGGTGGGTGGCAAGAAAAGCCTCTAACTGAATGCCACGGGAATCACAGTGAGACCCCCCCCCCAGAGGAAATGGTGGGCATTAAAATCACCAAGTAACAGAATCGGTGGTGGTAATGACAAAACAAGAAAGGCAATATCCGGAATAGATAATGCCCGAGGAGAGAGATATAAAGAACAGAGCGTATACCACCTATGCAAGTGGATACGGGCTGCTGTGTAATGCAGCGAAGTAAGAACAAATAGCTGATGGTACGGAATATCAGTGCGTAGAAGAAGGGCACTTTCATTAAAGGTCCCATCAGGAAAAGGATCTGAAGAATACAATAAATTATAGCCTGAGATGGGAGAGATAACAGCAGAGTGTAATTTTGGTTCCTGTAAGCAAACACCAACAGGGGAAAACTGGGAGAGTAACATCTGAAGCTCACCCCGATTACCCCTGAGGCCGCGTATATTCCACTGTAAATAGGCCATGATTGGCAATGATAAAGATACCTGAAATCCGCAGGTAAGGGTTCCTACGGACTAGAGGGGTTAGAAAAGTCCACATGCGGAGGCAGTGGAAAACGTTCAAGCAGCGAAGGAACGGTGCGCTGTGAAGAAAGGAGTTGCGCAGATGGAGTAGAGGAGAGAGAAGGAGCGGAGGGTGGATCAGTGTCCATTGATGGTTTGGTCTCTGCAATATATTCAGAGATTGCTTCAAGTGTTTCAGAATTCATCAGAGACGTCGTATGGGAGACAATACTGGAAATGGTAGGGGGAGGATGAGTAAAGATTGGAACTGTAATGGACTGTACCAAGGTAGGGGGGGACGGAAGGGTGGAGGGAACTGGAGAAGCATGGAAGGGGACAGAAGAGGCAGAAACCTGGGAGGTGGCCGAAGAGGAAGAAACTTGGGAGGGAACAGGGGAGGAAGGTACAGTACGAGGAGGAGGGTGAACCTCTACACTTGTAACAGAGCCAGTGAGAGGGGGAGAACCAGGTACAGAGACAGGGAAGGGAAAATGAGGAGGTGGAAGATGGGTAGGAGGTGTTAACGGACCTTTTTTTGACTTTTGAGAAGTAGAGGGACGATTGGGAGGAGGTGTCATACGAGATCTCGTCGCTACTGAGGCTTGTGAGAGAGAACACGAAGAAGCAAGATCAGACTGAGACGTTGAAGTAGGGACGTCTGAGCCGAGGACAGCAAAAGAATTAGCTACAGGAGTGACTATGGGAGAGGTAACCACAGAGGTGGGTGCAGAAGATGGGATACCAGAAGTGGGGGGACATTTTGAAATACGGGAATAAGAAACACGAGGTAGTCTCCCTTGGAGGCGGAGATGAGAAACTGCCATGGCATAAGGGAGACCTTCTGCCTCTTTGAGGTAACGGATTTCCCGCTCATTTAAGTAGACTTGACAACGGCGAGAGTACGAAGGGTGAGCCTCATGACAATTAAGGCAAGAGGGAGGTCGATTGCAAGACGTATTAGAATGGTCATCGGCACCACAGACTGGGCATTCGGCGATAGATCTGCAATATTTCGCTGGATGGCCAAATCGCCAACAATTTCTACACTGTTGTGGTGTAGGGATCACCTTTCGAACTTGTAACCGATGTCCTGCTGCGTAAACTGAGGATGGGAGTTCACGGCTGTCAAAAGTTAAACGAGCCACATTGCTAGGGTATCGTCTCCGCCCGCGGGCAGGAAGAATGTAAGTGTCTACCTTGATGATTGGGAGATCTTGGAGTTCCAGCTGTTCAAGAATGTCAGTGCCACATGTCTGGAAATTTTGTTGAACTATGGTATGGGGCAGAATGATGGTACCACTACAAGAAATGAGGGAATGATGCTTTTCAATAGTTACAGGAACAGTATCGATATGGGAAAGACGAGAAAGCTCATGAGCCTGGGTAGCATTCTGTACGGTGACGATGTGTGTACCGCTCTTAAGAGCATGATAAGAAATATCTTTACCAACATGGCGTAGGAGTGCCTTGCCAATACTGTGGTCAGAAAGATAGGCAGTAGAGGAAGTCGGTCGTAAAGTGAAGAATTTAGTCCACTGTGCAGTCTGAAACTGAGCGTGGAAAGGTAGTGAAGGACGTGTCGATCTTTTCTGAGAAGAACGAGAAGGTGGAGAAGTATCATCAGCAGGTAATTGTCGTTGTCGTTTAGGCGTGGGACCAGAGTTGGTCCGACGTGGAACGGGCTGGCGATTCGAAAATTGCCGCACCGTAGAGGGAGAGGCCGGAAGCATAGTCAGAGGAGAGCGAAGGTCAGATAAATCGAAGGAGTCAGTCGAGGCCTCAGTACCTGAAGCGGGTGAGGAAACAGCACCGGCAAGAGGTACAGAGGCATGAGGAGTGTCCGAAGAGTGGTCCAAAGACGAGGCGGGGTCAGAACGGGGTGCGGTATCAAGAAGGGGCCTGGGGGTAGCAGGTTCATGGACTAGGGCTGCCATGGTTAGGTTACTTCTTTCTTTTTGTTTTTAAGAAAAAAAAAGAAAGAAAAGAAAATAAAAATAAAAAAAAAGAATAAAAAAAGGGGGGACCGGGGAGGGATAGTTCCTAGGAGGAATGAAAGGGCCAGAAATCTCCCTCCGCGCCCAAGAGGACCTCAGCACCGCAAGTAGCGCAGATGCAGCATGGAACCCGTGCCATACCCTACCCATCATGCCAGTAAACCGGCAATCTGGGATAGCAACCTCACATCTGCCGAGCTACCTCGGTGGACAAAAGAGAGGGCGGCCAGAAATCTGCCACAAAACATACCTCCTTCGGCCACCACCCCCGGAATCCGAAAGGTGGCTTCCAGAGATACACCCATCGCCCGAGAGACACCCAAAGCCACCCTCCGGGATACCGGAGAGGGATCAGGACATCCCCAGGCAATCCAGATTCCACGGCAAACTACGCCACCGCCAAGAACCTCAATGGAATGGGATGGACCCCGGTACCCTTTCCACTACCTAGGAACTAGCGTGCCTGTGGAAAAAAAAAAAAAAAAAGGACAAAAAGGAAGGGCAAAAGGGAGGGGTGGGGAGGAGGAGGAGGAAAGGAAAAAGGGGAGGATGAGATAGGGAACGGGGGATTGGGGGGTAATTAGGTTCGGTCTGAGGAAGTAGACCGACAGGTCTAATTCCTCAGACCAAGAGCCTCTTCACCACGCCAAGGAGCCCCCCTTGAAGAGGATCTAATTTCTAAAAAATGAAAATAAAAAGTAAGTTTTCAGTCATCACATATATGGGAGCAGTACAAGACAGCCTTCTCAGGCATACAAGATTACCATGCATTATGTAGTACATTGGAGCAGCTGAAGATAGCCTTCCTTTTCAGGTACAGGATTTTTTCTATCAGAGTGGCTATTATATAGAAGGTACTAAACCTGTGTGCTCTGAAAAATTCTAACCAATGGCATCACAGAGTTTGCAATCCCCACCAATACCAGGAACACATTAAGGTGATCGAGAAAGTTTTTAAGGCACACACTTATATTCATGGGAAGCATTAAAACCCATGAGTCTTGCAATGCTTTGGGAATGATGTAATCAGGTTTGGTTTGAAGAGGAAAGTAGCTCCAGTTCTATAAAGCAAGCTGTATAGTCCTTGTGGCTTAGCGCTTCTTTTTGATTATAATAAGAGGGAAATCATTTCCCAGTAAAAGTAGGCCTTAGACAAGGATGTGTGATGTCACCGTGGTTGTTTAATATATTTATAGATGGGGTTGTAAGAGAAGTAAATGCGAGAGTCTTGACAAGAGGCGTGGAGTTAAAAGATAAAGAATCACACATAAAGTGGGAGTAGTCACAGTTGCTCTTTGCTGATGACACTGTGCTCTTGGGAGATTCTGAAGAGAAGTTGCAGAGATTGGTGGATGAATTTGGTAGGGTGTGCAAAAGAAGAAAATTGAAAGTGAATACAAGAAAGAGTAAGGTTATGAGGATAACAAAAAGATTAGGTGATGAAGATTGGATATCAGATTGGAGGGAGAGAGTATGGAGGAGGTGAATGTATTCAGATATTTGGGAGTGGACATGTCAGCGGATGGGTCTATGAAAGATGAGGTGAATCATAGAATTGATGAGGGGAAAAGGGTGAGTGGTGCGCTTAGGAGTCTGTGGAGACAAAGAACTTTGTCCTTGGAGGCAAAGAGGGGAATGTATGAGAGTATAGTTTTACCAACGCTCTTATATGGGTGTGAAGCATGGGTGATGAATGTTGCAGCGGGGAGAAGGCTGGAGGCAGTGGAGATGTCATGTCTGAGAGCAATGTGTGGTGTGAATATAATGCAGAGAATTCGTAGTTTGGAAGTTAGGAGGAGGTGCGGGATTACCAAAACTGTTGTCCAGAGGGCTGAGGAAGGGTTGTTGAGGTGGTTCGGACATGTGGAGAGAATGGAGCGAAACAGAATAACTTCAAGAGTGTATCAGTCTGTAGTGGAAGGAAGGCGGGGTAGGGGTCGGCCTAGGAAAGGTTGGAGGGAGGGGGTAAAGGAGGTTTTGTGTGCGAGGGGCTTGGACTTCCAGCAGGCATGCGTGAGCGTGTTTGATAGGAGTGAATGGAGACAAATGGTTTTTAATACTTGACGTGCTGTTGTGAACAAAGTAACATTTATGAAGGGGTTCAGGGAAACCGGCAGGCCGGACTTGAGTCCTGGAGATGGGAAGTACAGTGCCTGCACTCTGAAGGAGGGGTGTTAATGTTGCAGTTTAAAAACTGTAGTGTAAAGCACCCTTCTGGCAAGACAGTGATGGAGTGAATGATGGTGAAAGTTTTTCTTTTTCGGGCCACCCTGCCTTGGTGGGAATCGGCCAGTGTGATGATAAAAAAAAAAAAATAATAATCTATAAAGCAAGTTTTTTTTTTTTTTTTTTTACTGTCAAGGCACCCCTTTTCCCTTGGTCATGACCCTTGTTGGTTTAGTGCTTTATTTGATTATAATAATACCTTGAATAGAGAGAAAAAATACATATGCACTGTATACTATTAAAAAGTATTCACTACATATACAATATATTAATTTTTACCTATGAAATGAAATGTGGTTATTTAAATATAAACTTATGTATTTACAAGTATAAAATTATTATTTTCAACATTATAAATGTATGCAATATTCTTAAGGCATATTAAATATGTGCATTTTATCCTGCATTAAAGAAACTTTTCAATTCACACTTCCCATCAGTGATGTGGTTCGCTGGTGTTGTCCCAGTCCTGGTCTTTTCCAGTTGGTGACCCGGAATCTTCCCCTCAGTTTTTAGAATAAGTACTAAGTTGAGTGATTTAAATATCTTGGTAATGAACAGATTAATGTTACTTCTGGAAAGCTGTTTTCAGTTTATAAAATGCTTCAAATATAAAAGGAGGATTATAGATTCTTAAGGGGTGAATTTACAATTTTCAACCTTTTTTTAATTTTGTAAAAACTGATGGGAAGATGCCAGGTCACCAAATGGAAAAGACCCGGGGCCGGGACAACACTGGTGAACCACATCACTGATGGGAAGTGAGAGTTGAAAAAAGTTTCCTTTAAGTTGAGTGATTGAAGTTTCTTGGTAATGAACAGATTAAAGTTACTCCTTGAAAGCTGTTTTTAGTTTATCTATAAAATGCTCCAAATATAAAGACTGAAAGCAGCTTTCAAGAAGTAATGTCAATCTGTTCATCAGCAAGAGACTTAAATCACTTAACTTAGTATTTTGCTTTTAGGTGAGAGATTTCTTTATGTAATCTCTCATTCTCCTGTAGAAGGTCCTCATTTAAAGAATACTGGCGGTGGAGCTGTTCCATGAACTCCTGTAACAGAAAAATTGGGAATAACCATAGTGTACTGCAGATTACTGCAAATGTTTCTATAAAACAATGACAAAAATAAATAAGCCAATTTGTCACCATAATTCTTGCATTATACCATTGTCACACAAAGCAAAATGTAAATAGTTAAAAATGCTATGTGGTACTGCAGTAGTATTGCCTTTTCTTTAACTCCTTTTTCTCTTGGGGTAACCTCAGATCAACTCATTTATGCAATGCAATATTATTACAAGTAATTTCTGTTACTGAGCCTTGCAACTTTTAATGAGTCATGTGTTAATGAAAATATTGATGAAAGGCATCAGGTGAGACAAGGCAGTAGCTTGTTCTACATTATTAGTATTATAATCAAAACTAATTGCCAAACCCACAAGGGTCATATGTTGCTGCAGGGTAGGATGTGCCGAAGGTGTAATATGCAATATCAAAGATCAGCGAGGGTGAAGAGTATGCCAGAAGCAGAGTCAGTAAAGGTGGCGAGGAGTGCTAAAAGGAAATATAATTAAAGTCGGTGTAATAAAAGCTTGTTCTACAGAATGGCTTTGCAATAGAAAAATAAAGAGTATAACATTCTAAGATTAGCTACAGACATCAGTGAAAACATGCCAACTGCTAGATAACGTGAAAATAAAAATAATATTGTACCATCTAGAAAGTTCCGGATTCCTCACAGAGCACTATTATGGATTCAGAATTGAAACATTATTCCTTAGTAAACTCTTAGAGATATATGATCAACGAACAAATTAGGTGGGACAGAAAAGGATGCAAAAACAAGATTGTGAAATGTTTCCCAATAAAAGGCTACTTAGCAAATTATAGAAAAACTTGGGTAAAAGGAAACTTATCAACTGTGATAAGGAAATACCTAAACAACAGAAAGTAAAGAGCCACTATAAGGAATGAAGCATCAGAATAGGGTAGTGTAACTAGGAGTTTCACAATTATCAGTGCTGGACTCACACTGTTCCTGGTGTACATAAATGACCTAGTTATAGGAGTTATCTCCTATATACAGTATGTGTACTCTTGCTTGCAAATGAATCCAAAATAATGAGAATATAAGCTGAAAAGGATGAAAGAATGTTGCAAGAAGACCTGCACAGACTTTAGGATTGGTCTAATAAATGGTTACTGAAATTTAACCTTAGCAAAGTAAAGTTATGAGGCTGAGACAAGAGATTCTAAAAATAGTAGTTTGAGGAAAAAAAAAAGTTAGCAAACATTTAAAGAAAAAGACCTGATACCTAAGCTGGTAGAGCACTAGCTAAAAATTACAGACCAGTAGCCCTAACCTCTCACATCATAAAAATCTTCGAAAGAGTGACGAGACGGCAGGTTACAAATTTCATGGAGGAGCACAACCAACATAACCCAAACCAGCATGGTTTTAGAGCAGGACGATCATGTCTGTCACAGCTGCTGAACCATTATGACAGAATTACGGAGGCACTGGAAGATGACCAAAACGCAGATGTGATTTACACAGATTTTGCAAAGGCGTTTGACAAATGCGATCATGGAGTGATAGTGCACAAAATGAAGGCCATGGGCATTACGGGGAAGGTAGGCAGATGGATTTTCGGTTTCCTAACACACAGAACACAAAAAGTAGTAGTGAACAAGGCAAGATCCAGCATGCGAGGTCAAAAGCTCAGTGCCCCAAGGCACTGTCCTGGCACCTCTGCTGTTCCTCATCCTCATAGCAGACATAGACAAAAACACCCAGCACACTTTTGTATCATCATTTGCAGATGACACTAAAATAAGCATGAAAGTCAGTACAGTAGAGGACACTAAAAAAGTACAGGAAGACATAAACAGGGTTTTCCAGTGGGCAGTGGAAAACAACATGACGTTCAATGGTGATAAGTTCCAGCTGCTTAGGTATGGAAAGAATGAATAATTCAAAAGGAGCACTATATACAAAACTCAAAGAGGGTCACCAAATAGAACGTAAGGAACACGTAAAAGACCTAGGAATAATTATGTCAGCGGACCTTTCTTTTAAAGACCATAACAAGACAAAGATCACGACAGCCAGGAAGATGACTGGGTGGGTATTGAGAACTTTCAAAACAAGGGAAACAATGCCGATGGTGATACTCTTCAAATCGCTAGTGCTTCCTCACTTAGAATATTGCTCAGTGCTGACGGCCCCATTCAAGAAAGGAGAAATATCTGAGCTGGAACAAATACAGAGATCGTTTATGGCTCACATTGAGCCAGTAAAGCACCTAAACTACTGGGAACGCCTGCAAGTCTTGAACATGTACTCATTGGAGCGGAGGAGAGAGAGGTACCTGGAAGGTACTCGAGGGCTTGGTCCCAAATCTGCACATTGCCATTACAACATACTGGAGTGAGAGATATGGGAGGAAGTGTAAAATAAACCCAGTGAGGAGTAGGGGTGCAGTGGGGACAATAAGGGAACACTGTATCAACATCCAGGGTCCCAGACTTTTCAACATCTTACCAGAAGATATCAGAAACACTGCTGGAACAAGTGTTGAAGCCTTCAAGAGGAAACTAGACAAGTATCTTCACCAGGTGCCAGATCAACCAGGCTGTGATGGATATGTGGGGCAGCAGGCCTCCAGCAGCAACAGCCTGGTTGACCAGGGGAGCACTAGACGAGCCTGGCCCGTGGCCGGGCTCAGAGAGTGGATATGCTCTCAAAGTTCTTCAAAGGTAAAGGTAAAGGTAAGGTATAAGGTATGGTCATCCATATCTCAATGGATGACCAAAGAATAAATGAATGATCACTGCATACAAAAATACTATATAGGGAATACACAGTAGACAGAGATAAGCTCTTTGGATATAAGAGTAAGGGGCCCTTGACTGAAAATCACACACAAATGAGCCACAGGAATATTTAGGAAGTTTTTCTTTAATGTAATAACAGTAAATAAGCAGAATCAGAGAAGCAATGACAAAGTTCATGTCAGTCAAAAGTTACAGGATGCTACAACTTATACCCCCCTCCCTGCAAACTCAGATAGATATTCTGAAGCAATAGTGTCTATATGAAAGCTATCCAATTAATATGAGAGGAAATGAAATTTTCCAGTGAAAAGCACATAATTCAAAATTAAGTATAAAGTTCACTGCTAAAACAAATGGCTTTCCTATGAACTCCATCAAGCACTCTGGCATATAGGAAGAATTCCCAAATATGATAGCAGCATTTTACACAACAGTGAATAAGATTTACAAAGAACTAAAGAAAGTGAAAAATGCTATGAACCTGCAGACAATTTCCGGTTTGTTAGGGTTTAGTACTTTTTGCTTTTATATTGTCAAGGTAGGGTGACCCCAAGAAGGAAATATTAATTATTCAAGTCAACAGCTGTATTGCTAGATGTGTAACAGACCACTCAAATGACTGATCTGCAACTTCTCTACCAATCTCTGAATAAAATGTGTGCATTATATCTTTGTCCCTAGTGCCCCCTTAGCAATTATTACCAGCCTTAATTAACTAAACTTTTATTTTATTATTAGCACACTGGCCGATTCCCACCAAGGCAGGGTGGCCCGAAAAAGAAAAACTTTCACCATCATTCACTGAAATGCACATTCCATTTCAAGTAAAAAACTATACACAAATAACCCACATATAGGAGAGAGGAGCTTATGATGATGTTTTGATCTGACTTGGACATTGACAAAGTGATATTAACAGAAAAGAGTATACAGCCTCTCCTCACTTAACAATGGAGTTCCATTCCTAGGACCACATTGGCAAACGAATTCGTTGCTAAGTGAGGAGCATACTATAATAGTAGGTTTGTATCAACTATCTTTGATATTGTTTTATTGTCACCTTTGCACCATTTATAATATTTCTGGTATATTTTTAAATGTTTATACAGTAGTGTACTGTATACTGTAATAAACAGAATAGAGGAAATCAGCTCTAACATACATTATTTACGTATGCATACCGGTCAGAGAGCCTGTCCCAAGTCTGAAGCATCGGTAAACAAATAGTACACTGCTAAGTGAGGAGAGGCTGTATATAGACAATTGGGACAAGGACAGGAACAAGATAGGGAGAAGTAGTAGTGGTAGATAGGTAGTGGGAGTAGAAGAAGAAATAGTGGGAGTAGAAGAAGAAATAGTGGGAGTAGAAAGTAGGGAGAGTAGTTTAGTGGCACAAGAGAGAAAGGGGAGTGAAGGGTGAACGGAGGCAATAGTAGAGAAATGAAGGGGAAGACGTAGTAGAAGTAGCAGCAGAATCAATCTAAGGTCATGAAAAATGAGCACCGCAGGAGAGATAAGGGTCCACAAGGAGCAAGACCAAAAATGCAGGGAGGGGGGAGGGGAATTGACTTACAGAATACACTTAAGAAGAAGAAAGGAAAATAAAGAAAAAGGAAAACATAAGGAAGGAGAAGATATAGGGAAAGAGGAAAGGATCAGGTTAAGTCATGAGTGTTCTGAAGTTTGGAGTATTTGACAATGTAACAAGAAAGGAAGGCATCTACAGAGACAAAGTCAGGACTAAGATTCATAAAAGGAAGGCTGAATATAATGGATGCTTCAACAAGACAGCAACTATGAAAGGGGTCCAAGTTGGACCAAAATGTTGTAAGCTCCTCTCTCCTATGTGCTGGTTATTTGTGCATTGTTCCAGTCATGGTATTGTGCCTTTCTGTTCTTTAAAAAATTATATTATCACCCCCCACCTCTGACATAGACTTCTTCTTTGACAGCAACGATTACATAAACTTTGATTATACTTCCATTAGCACTTCACACCGCCCTTACTAACTCTACCTCTGTTATACTCTCCACCCTCGCTAGTGTCTGATCAAGCATATTAAACCTTTAGCATGCCCTAAACTAAAGCTGTATGACTTGTGGGTTTAGCACTTAATTACAATTATAAAAATAATAATAACCTACCTGCTGTTGGAAAAACTGCTTGGTCATCACATATTGTAGGTGCAACAGACGACGGTTTACTTCATCCTGGAAATCTTCTAAAACTTCTGCCATACAACTGCGTATTAACTCTACTTGTATGTCTGAAAAGAAATATCACCATTACACCATTTTCCAATTTAGAGTGTGCAGGGATGCATTTACCTGGATATGGAAAAATGTAAGAAAAAGATATACAGTAAAACCTGTCATAAAGCATGGTTTACATTCCTGAAAAGTAGCAGGTGATGCAAAAATGGATTATGTGAAATATAGAATGTATGGTAAAAATTAGGGTTACACTCCAGATATTTCCAAACTGGAATCTTTTTTATTATTGCACTTGGTAAAAAACTAATACAGTACAACTTACCTTACATTCTGGTAATTTTCTTCCTGAAATGAAAGTGTGTGGAGAGGGCCGATTTTCCACAAGGAAAAGTGGTGAAATGAAATGAGAAGTATACAGTCTCCACAAAAATATTGTTTGCTATTGATTGAGTACCAAATATTTTTCTCATATTTCTAACCACAAAGAAAATGAATTAGATAGTCATACTTCTCTGTAGGTAGTAGGTTGGTAGACAGCAACCATCCAGGGGGGTACTACCATTCTGCCAAGTGAGTGTAAAATGAAAGCCTGTAATTGTTTTACATGATGGTAGGATTGCTGGTGTCTTTTGTCTGTCTCATAAATATATTCAAGATTACAGGTACGTCTTGCTACTTCTTCTTACACTTAGGTCACACTACAAATACATGTACAAGCATATATATACACACCCCTCTGGGTTTTCTTCTATTTTCTTTCTAGTTCTTGTTCTTGTTTATTTCCTCTTATCTCCATAGGGAAGTGGAACAGAATTCTTCCTCCGTAAGCCATGCGTATTGTAAGAGGCAACTAAAATGCCGGGAGCAAGGGGCTAGTAACCCCTTCTCCTGTATATATTACTAAATGTAAAAGGAGAAGCTTTCATTTTTCCTTTTGGGCCACCCCGCCTCGGTGGGATACGGCCGGTGTGTTGAAAGAAAGAAAGAAGTCATACTTCTCGCATCCCCTTTCCCTGAGTCAGGTAAACATGAGACGAGCACGGTTTTCAGTAACTTACAGTCTATGTTAGAGGGAAGTATTGTCATGCTCACCATTTTTCCTTTTCGTGCTGCTTAATTGTCTACTTTTGCTGTATACAGCTGTTCCTATGGACCACAATGGGTTAGTAGATGTTTTATGTGAAGAAGGCTCGCATCATTCTCAAGGAAGTGGAAGTCCCTATGAAGGATATTACTGAAGTAGGGAAGTGTCCCAAAGAGTATTTTTTTTTTTCAACAAACCGGCCGCATCCCACCAAGGCAGGGTGGCCCAAAAGGAAAAACAAAAGTTTCTCTTTTTAAATTTGGTAATTTATACAGGAGAAGGGGTTTCCCAAAGAGTATCTGGAACCTAAAAAAAGCTGCAAACAACCTGCCTCATGGTACTACTTCCATTAGGAAGACAGGGTCTGGGAGGCTCAAGAAGACCACCCCATGCACTGCCCTACTCATGAACTAAAGAATAAGCATCCTGATGCCCTGGAGTTAACAGCTGTGTGTATTCTCCAACATCACCTGCAAAAGGCTCTGAGGATGCCATGTCAGAGGGCTGCCAAGAACCCAATACAACACAAAGAGTAGTTGCAAAGCTTGCCTTGCTTATTTTGTGAACAGTACAAGGATTGGACAATGGATGATTGGATGACTGTAATGCTTAGTAATGAACCGACTTTTTTGTCATCAGAAATGTCTCAAAGCGGGTTCATTGTCCAGGTGGCTCAAGGTTTGATAACTGCCTCATAATAAAAAGTCAAAACACCCTGCCAAAGCCATGGTTTGGGAGTGTTTTAGTAGTAATGGTAATCGGAGTGGTGGTTATTTCCTGCCTAAGAGCGAGATGATGAATGGGGAGCAATAGTTAAAAGTCCTTGATGAGAAACCTCTTACTTATTACCATATTTATGGCACTAGCACCTTTATGCATGATAGTCCCCTGTTACAACAGAAGAAAGGTCAAGGACTGTTTGAGGTAGAATGAAATCCTTGTAACAGCCTAGATCTCAATTTGATTGAAAATACTTGGCAGATATTGCAATACAAGATAAGAGTATCAAATCTCATGCAACTCAAAGTTGGTGGAGGTCCAGAAAAATGTATGGATTAATATGTGCTGAATTTATTTCCAGACACTTAGTGATTCAATGTAAGATAGGATTAAAAAATAATGAAAGTTGACAGTTAAATGACTAAATATTGGTATCTTGTGCTTTTTAAGTTCCCTAATAAAGTTTATTAAACTCTTTTGGTGTTTTATTCATTCTCTAGCAAACCTTTTTGGAAGTAGATTTTTTTAAATTAAAAAAAAAAAAAAAAAAAAAAAAAAAGGCTGGTTACTGAAGGTTTCTTTTGAGCAACATTCTAACTCTGTATCACTAATCATGTAAAAACCCTTCATTAAATTATACTAATATAAATACCATTAAATGCTGGAATCAAGGGGCTAGTAACTCCTATATGAATTACTAAATTTAAAGAGAAAATCTTTGGTTTTTCTTTTTGGGCCACCCTGCCTTGGTGGAATGGAGCTGGTTTGTTGAAAAAAATACCCTTAAATTAATCCTTAAAACACTGATCTACTTGTAATATTTTATTTTAATTCCAAGCTCTAATATTAACCCTTTCAGGGTCCGTCCCGTAGATCTACGGCTTTACGTTCAGGGTCCAAACCGTAGATCTACGTCATGAGCTCAGCTCACTCTAATAAACTGTGAGTGGTACATTTGGGCCTAGATATGAGAAAATACATCTATGTGGTATGTGTGCACCACATAAAACAGATCCTGCAGCACACTGTGTATAATGAGAGAAAAAAAACTGAAATCATGATTTTTTGATTAAAACAGCGACTTTGCAGTGTTTTTTGTATGTTTTTTATAGTTGTATTTGCGATTTCTTGGTCTCATTTGATAGAATGGAAGACATATTACAGAAATAGAGATGATTTTGATTGGTTTTAGCACTGGAAATGGCTTGAAACTGAGTTCAAAGTATCAGAAATGTTAAATTTTTGCCGATATTCAAGAGTAAACAAACGACCTCACGCGTCTAATACACGCCAGCTGGTGGGTCTAATATGCATTCACAAAATATGGTGATGATATTTATACAATTATTACAGTATTGCATAACAGTAAATCTTCTATTTTTTGGTGTGAATAAAAATTCATTATTATTATTATTATTATTATTATTATCACACTGGCCGATTCCCACCAAGGCAGGGTGGCCCGAAAAAGAAAAACTTTCACCATCATTCACTCCATCACTGTCTTGCCAGAAGGGTGCTTTACACTACAGTTTTTAAACTGCAACATTAACACCCCTCCTTCAGAGTGCAGGCACTGTACTTCCCATCTCCAGGACTCAAGTCCGGCCTGCCGGTTTCCCTGAACCCCTTCATAAATGTTACTTTGCTCACACTCCAACAGCACGTCAAGTATTAAAAACCATTTGTCTCCATTCACTCCTATCAAACACGCTCACGCATGCCTGCTGGAAGTCCAAGCCCCTCGCACACAAAACCTCCTTTACCCCCTCCCTCCAACCTTTCCTAGGCCGACCCCTACCCCGCCTTCCTTCCACTACAGACTGATACACTCTTGAAGTTATTCTGTTTCGCTCCATTCTCTCCACATGTCCGAACCACTTCAACAACCCTTCCTCAGCCCTCTGGACAACAGTTTTGGTAATCCCGCACCTTCTCCTAACTTCCAAACTACGAATTCTCTGCATTATATTCACACCACACATTGCTCTCAGACATGACATCTCCACTGCCTCCAGCCTTCTCGCTGCAACATTCATCACCCATGCTTCACACCCATATAAGAGCGTTGGTAAAACTATACTCTCATACATTCCCCTCTTTGCCTCCAAGGACAAAGTTCTTTGTCTCCACAGACTCCTAAGTGCACCACTCACCCTCTTCCCCTCATCAATTCTATGATTCACCTCATCTTTCATAGACCCATCTGCTGACACGTCCACTCCCAAATATCTGAATACATTCACCTCCTCCATACTCTCTCCCTCCAATCTGATATCCAATCTTTCATCACCTAATCTTTTTGTTATCCTCATAACCTTACTCTTTCCTGTATTCACTTTCAATTTTCTTCTTTTGCACACCCTACCAAATTCATCCACCAATCTCTGCAACTTCTCTTCAGAATCTCCCAAGAGCACAGTGTCATCAGCAAAGAGCAACTGTGACAACTCCCACTTTGTGTGTGATTCTTTATCTTTTAACTCCACGCCTCTTGCCAAGACCCTCGCATTTATTTGTAAAGCCTCAAAACGTAACTAATGAACAGAGGAAATGTTAGTTTAGTTCCAGGAATACCTACATTGTTTATTCTGGACCCTATTATGAAATTGGAATATTTTGAACTTTGTGTTAAATTGGCCAAATTATCAATTTCCGATCACTTTAATTTGTAGTTGAAACAGTCGACTTGGCGATTTCTTGTGCTCAATCGATAGAATAGAAATAATACTAGTGAAATAGCTAAGAATTTGGTTGACTGGAATAATGTAATTGGCCTAAAATGGGAGTCAAAGTTGGCAAAATCGCCAATTCGTAAATATTGCTGACACATCAAAATTCGCAAGTGCATAATTTCGTCAATTTTCCAGAAAATTTTGTACTTTTTGTTTTATTACCTTCACAAAAAGATTCTCTACCGTTTCATAAGAAAAAATAACAAATTTTTTTTGAAAATTCTTGGACACTGGGGCACCACTTCAGATTTGGGCCTTGGACCCTGAAGGGGTTAAATAATCGCCCTTGCACATCCATTTAACAGTAATGCACTGCACACTCGCCTTACTTTTTTCCTAGTTTTGTAAGTACACTTAAGGTTTTTTTTTTACTAAATAAAAAAATACACAAGTTACTGCACTGAAGGTACTGTATCCCATTGAAGACAACAGCAGATACTGCAATTCTTTTATTACATAATTTTATCTTGGGGAAAATTACAGATATTTTAAAGTCTATTTTAGTTAATACATACTTTATCTTACCTGAAAAATTCATAGGAAGTAAAGAGCTGCAGCTTTCCTCAGTATGTGCAGGTCTATCAGGAGAGTCTGCTACTAAGTCACTGGCTTGTACAGGCCACAAAAATGAATGCTTTTTTAGTGGAGATTCTGTTGCATGACATCTTTTTTCCATAGCACTAGGCTGACTGTTAGCTTCTGTAGGTCTTTCATCAGTAGAGTCATCTCCTGGCATAACCTGCTGTGATGAACCAGCTGTAGTTTTATCCATACATGCATTTTTCTCACCAGGATTTTCAAGCTCATTTTTTGATGCCTCATTTGTGTTTGTGTTAGTTTGATCAAAGGTCTTAATTTCTGGTGAACATGTAGCTGCAACTTGCTGCAAAGTCTGCTCAAGCTTCTCACAAGTAGTTTCATTTATATTTAAATCACTCTTTGCTTGGCAGTCATTAACTTTATGCAATGGAGAGAGGCATCCTTCTTTATGGAATGCTACAAGAGATGTGTTAGCTTGCAATTCTTCCATTTCTACACTTTGATACTGCCCTGAGGCATGAGTAGGTTGCACATTCTCTTTATTATTTGCTGAATCAGGGGACATAGATACATCAAGAAAATTTACCCATGGCACAGAAGGGATTTTACTCAATGAGCTGACTGCACCATCATTTCCATGTGTGGATCGAATAAAGGATAAGTCATCTGAAATTAAAAAACAAGGGACCCTTTATTCAAAACTGAACTTAAACAGACAGTTCTGAGGTTAAAATCTATAAGTTGTTAGTGTGACAGTAGCCACTTGAGCATTTCTGGAATGCACACAGGGGTTGGTTAAATTCAAGTTCACTCTTACATAATTCACTAAATCTTTGAAGACAATATAACAAAAATTTTGTCCCATCAACCTAATAACCATAGTCAGAATTATTCACATATAAAAATAGAAAGAATGTAAACTTTGTTGAAGATTATAATGAGAAAATATATTTTTAGAAGTTACTAACTAGATGCACTAAATTACCAAGCTAAGTTTATCAACAGTAACTTTGAGCAAACCTTTATCAATGCTATTGCTTAGCAGTTTGAGAGCTAATGGTGAAAAGTTGCCTTTCAAGGGTTGATTAGTTTGCCGTATAGGAGACAATATACTGATGTTTAATGATTCAGTTGAGCTACACACATCAAAGCCTCCAAATTTCTCCACAGCACACTCAGGGTTTATCTGCTGAAAAGAATGTATAAAATTCTTCTTCATGCTACTTTCTTTTAATGTAATCCATTAATATGGAAAACAATAATAAATACAAAAGTATAATAGGTTATTATTTCATCTGAGCTGCATTCTATATGAAAGTATGACAGTAAGTTAATGTAGAGTGCTACTTACATCTACAGCAGACTCTGTGTGCCTTATGGGAGACAACACATCTAGCATATTTTCAATATTAGAAGATGGAAAAGACTTTACATTCAAGTTTGGGTTTGGTTCTTCAGGCTGACCAGAACAGGACCTAGTATTAAATAAAACAATGACACTTATCAATGAACTTTTACTAACACAAGATGCACATAATGTCTTACAAAACAGCACAGTTATAGGTGCAAATTTCTTCACCAAACCAGTATACTACTTAAAGTGAGCCACATTAACACTAGTCCTGTACATATTTTACCTTTAATTCATTTACCCTCCTTATCTTGTATCCAATAAAGTAAATTATATATATTCTTTCTTTCAACACACCGGCGGTATCCCACCAAGGCAGGGTGGCCCAAAAAGAAAAACGAAAGTTTCTCTTAAATTTAGTAATTTATACGGGAGAAAGGGTTACTAGCCCCTTGCTCCCGGCATTTTAGTCGCCTCTTACAACACGCATGGCTTACGGAGGAAGAATTCTGTTCCGCTTCCCCATGGAGAAATATTATATATATATATATATATATATATATATATATATATATATATATATATATATATATATATATATATATATATATATATACGTATATATATATATATACGTATATATATATATACGTATATATATATATATACGTATATATATATATATATACGTATATATATATATATACGTATATATATATATATATGTATATATATATATATCCGTAGATATATATATATACGTATATATATATATACGTATATATATATATATACGTATATATATATACGTATATATATATATATATACGTATATATATATATACGTATATATATATATATACGTATATATATATATATACGTATATATATATATATACGTATATATATCTATGGAGGCAAAGAAGGGAATGTATGAAAGTATAGTAGTACCAACACTCTTATATGGGTGTGAAGCTTGGGTGGTAAATGCAGCAGCGAGGAGACGGTTGGAGGCAGTGGAGATGTCCTGTTTAAGGGCAATGTGTGGTGTAAATATTATGCAGAAAATTCGGAGTGTGGAAATTAGGAGAAGGTGTGGAGTTAATAAAAGTATTAGTCAGAGGGCAGAAGAGGGGTTGTTGAGGTGGTTTGGTCATTTAGAGAGAATGGATCAAAGTAGAATGACATGGAAAGCATATAAATCTATAGGGGAAGGAAGGCGGGGTAGGGGTCGTCCTCGAAAGGGTTGGAGAGAGGGGGTAAAGGAGGTTTTGTGGGTAAGGGGCTTGGACTTCCAGCAAGCGTGCGTGAGCGTGTTAGATAGGAGTGAATGGAGACGAATGGTACTTGGGACCTGACGATCTGTTGGAGTGTGAGCAGGGTAATATTTAGTGAAGGGATTCAGGGAAACCGGTTATTTTCATATAGTCGGACTTGAGTCCTGGAAATGGGAAGTACAATGCCTGCACTTTAAAGGAGGGGTTTGGGATATTGGCAGTTTGGAGGGATATGTTGTGTATCTTTATATGTGTATGCTTCTAGACTGTTGTATTCTGAGCACCTCTGCAAAAACAGTGATAATGTGCGAGTGTGGTGAAAGTGTTGAATGATGATGAAAGTATTTTCTTTTTGGGGATTTTCTTTATTTTTTGGGTCACCCTGCCTCGGTGGGAGACGGCCGACTTGTTTAAAAAAAAAAAAAAAAAAAAAAAAAATATATATATATATATACGTATATATATATACGTATATATCTATATATATATATATACGTATATATATATATATATATATATATATATATATATATATATATATATATATATATATATATATATATATATATATATATATATATATATATATATATATATATATATATTATATATATATATATATCATTATATAGTTGTAGCTACAGTTAGAGTAAGAGGTAGATGGGAAAAGAGGAAGGTGGCAACAACAAGTAAGAGGGAGGTGAAAGTGTATAAACTAAGGGAGGAGGAAGTTCGGGCAAGATATAAGCGACTATTGGCAGAAAGGTGGGCTAGTGCAAAGATGAGTAGTGGGGGGGTTGAAGAGGGTTGGAAGTTTTAAAAATGCAGTATTAGAATGTGGGGCAGAAGTTTGTGGTTATAGGAGGGTGGGGGCAGGAGGAAAGAGGAGTGATAGGTGGAATGAAGAAGTAAAAGGGTGTGATAAAAGAGAAAAAGGTAGCTTATGAGAGGTTTTTACAAAGCAGAAGTGTTATAAGAAGAGCAGAGTATATGGAGAGTAAAAGAAAGGTGAAGAGTGGTGAGAGAGTGCAAAAGGAGAGCAGATGAAAGAGTGGGAGAGGCACTGTCAAGAAATTTTAATGAAAATAAGAAAAAAATTTGGGGTGAGTTAAACAAGTTAAGAAAGCCTAGGGAAAGTATGGATTTGTCCGTTAAAAACAGAGTAGGGGAGTTAGTAGATGGAGAGAGGGAGGTATTAGGTAGATGGCGAGAATATTTTGAGGAACTTTTAAATGTTGAGGAAGAAAGGGAGGTGGTAATTTCATGCACTGGCCAGGGAGGTATACCATATTTTAGGAGTGAAGAAGAGCAGAATGTAAGTGTGGTGGAGGTACGTGAGGCATTACGTAGAATGAAAGGGGGTAAAGCAGCTGGAACTGATGGAATCATGACAGAAATGTTAAAAGCAGGGGGGGATATAGTGTTGGAGTGGTTGGTACTTTTGTTTAATAAATGTATGAAAGAGGGGAAGGTACCTAGGGATTGGCAGAGAGCATGTATAGTCCATTTATATAAAGGGAAAGGGGACAAAAGAGATTGTAAAAATTATAGAGGAATAAGTTTACTGAGTATACCAGGAAAAGTATACGGTAGAGTTATAATTGAAAGAATTAGAGGTAAGACAGAATGTAGAATTGCGGATGAGCAAGGAGGCTTCAGAGTGGGTAGGGGATGTGTAGATCAAGTGTTTACATTGAAGCATATAAGTGAACAGTATTTAGATAAAGGTAGGGAAGTTTTTATTGCATTTATGGATTTAGAAAAGGCATATGATAGAGTGGATAGAGGAGCAATGTGGCAGATGTTGCAAGTATATGGAATAGGTGGTAAGTTACTAAATGCTGTAAAGAGCTTTTATGAGGATAGTGAGGCTCAGGTTAGGGTGTGTAGAAGAGAGGGAGAATACTTCCTGGTAAAAGTAGGTCTTAGACAGGGATGTGTAATGTCACCATGGTTGTTTAATATATTTATAGATGGGGTTGTAAAAGAAGTAAATGCTAGGGTGTTCGGGAGAGGGGTGGGATTAAATTATGGGGAATCAAATTCAAAATGGGAATTGACACAGTTACTTTTTGCTGATGATACTGTGCTTATGGGAGATTCTAAAGAAAAATTGCATAGGTTAGTGGATGAGTTTGAGAATGTGTGTAAAGGTAGAAAGTTGAAAGTGAACACAGAAAAGAGTAAGGTGATGAGGGTATCAAATGATTTAGATAAAGAAAAATTGGATATCAAATTGGGGAGGAGGAGTATGGAAGAAGTGAATGTTTTCAGATACTTGGGAGTTGACGTGTCGGCGGATGGATTTATGAAGGATGAGGTTAATCATAGAATTGATGAGGGAAAAAAGGTGAGTGGTGCGTTGAGGTATATGTGGAGTCAAAAAACGTTATCTATTGATATATATATATATATATATATATATATATATATATATATATATATATATATATATATATATATATATATAAAGTTTTTATCTATTGCACCTTACTTTGATACTGCACTTATACCAACATTATTTATGAAAAAAAATTCTGAAAAAACATTATATTTTTAGAATTCCCCTTCTCTCTGGCTTCGCTAAGTAGATGTCTGTTCTTTGGCCACATGACTAGTATTTCCAACTCTTTCTTGATCTTCTTAACAATCTTGTTCCTTCCATTAAGTTGAGAGCTGAATGGGAATTAACTCTGTTTACTTTCCTGGATGTACATGTCCATCACTAAGACAGGTTTTTTTTTTTTTCCCTGCATATACAGTCACTACTTTTATTACCATGCTCTCTCTGTCATGAAAAGTGTTACTGAGTGGTGGTGGTGTGTATGAATGTGAGTGTGTGTGCACGCTTCTCCGTTGATGACTCAAGAAATCGTAATGACACGATTGCAAATAAACCATACCCCCGGCCGGGATTGAACCCGCGGTGGGCTGGAGTTTTGAGACTCTATGACCGCGGGTTCAATCCCGGCCGGGGGTATGGTTTCTCCGTTGATGCCTCAATGCACCACCCAACTTTTCCCCCCCTCATCAATTCTGTGGTTCACTTTGTCTTTCATATACCCATTCGCTGACAAATCCACTCCCAAATATCGGAACATGTTCACTTCCTATCTTTCACTACCTAAATCATATGTTACTCTCATCCCTTTGCTCCTTCCTATTCAGAATCTCCCAAAAACATATTTTAATACCACAGTTCTCCTCAACACCCTAACATTCACTTCTTTTACAACCCCATCTATAAATGTTAAACAACCATGGTGATATTACGCATTGCTGCCTAAGGTCTACTTTTACTGGAAAATAATCTCCCTCTCCTACATACTCTAACATGAGGTTCACCATTCCTATAAAAACTAACTGCTTCTTGGAAGCTACCACATATTCCATGCACTTGGGCAGTGTGCCATATCACTTCCCTATCCACCTTGTCATTTTTATTTCCAATGAACTGGTCGTATCCCACCGAGGCAGGGCGACCTAAAAAGAAAAACCAAACTTTCTCTTTTTAAATTTAGTAAACTTGTACATATATTTATTTAGCATAAGTTAATGTACTGCACTTATTCAAGCCTGGTTATGCATGCTCCAAACTTTCAATTTGCACAGGTTTTGATTTTATCAATATTAGCCATTCATGCTCTGTAATAAACTATAAAAAGTCAAAATATTGCTCCTCCTCAACTTACCACAAACCTGTATTAGTTTGACTTACTTTAGTAGCTTTATCTGTGCTGGTGCAATAGTGTCCATGTTCTTCTGTTGAGTAGCCTTCCTGATGTGGCCACTAACTGAACCCTCAGACTGTATACAAATGTAAAGGGATGAAGAAAGAATAAATATTTCTCAAACTGTTTTTAAAAAATCAATAAGTAGTTATTTTTTTTTTACACTATTTCCATCAAGGTAGTGACCAAAAGAAGAAAAATCCTCACTCACACTAGCCTACTTTTCAGGAGCTGACATGCATTATGGTTCAGTGGTGAAGAAATAATACTAAACTTTCCCAGCCCATAGTCAAAGCGCAGGAACTGAAATGTGCTCTTTCCCTGAAGCCATTCAGAGAATCAGTATCACCTTACACTCCAACAGCAGGTCAAATCCCACATACCGCTCATTTATACTCTGAACTAACAGTCTCGTCTTCACACTGTATATTCAATCTCCTACTTCTTAATAACATGTTCACACAATTTAAAATATTTAATTTGCTAATATCAGGCATTTTCCACATAAAAAAAAGTTTATATGCCATGCATGTGGGTCCAGTCAAGACAGTATTCTTTAATATGATGGTGAGTAAAAACAAAATTATGGTGAAGGATTACTGTATTATAATAACGGAAGTACCAAACTTGTAAGGATATACAGTGCCTGGGTTACATTGAGGAATTTGGCTGAGCATTTGTTAACTGTTCCAGCCTCATAAGCTAGCTACCTAATCTATTACTTTGCAATTGAAATACCTGACTCCAATGATTTTCAGTCACTTTTATTAATACATTAATGGTTCTCTTAGTATATTATGCAACCTCTCATCTATCTTGTCAGATTCTGTTCTACAAGTTCTTAAAGTTCTAAAAGTTCTTGAAGTGGATGCACTTGAAATTACAAGTTTCGTCTTTGTTCTGGATTTTTACTACTAGAATTGCTGTACTGCACTCTGGATTATATTTTCTATAATGTGTAGTTTACCAATATTATTAAACCAACAGTATTTGAACAGAATGCCATATACTGACCTTAGATCGTGATGAAGGCTGTAGCAACACACGAGTAACAGCTGTATTATGTGCTGAGATGACAGCAATGGGTGGGCGAATTGAGCGCAGGTCATGTATAAACACCTGTCCTGTCATGGTACCCAGAGCTACTTGCTGACCGCCTGCTAAGAAGGCTGCACTAGTAAGTGGTGCAGAACTTCGATGTGTCATTAAGGGTCTGAAATGCAGTATGGATGACCTATACTGAAATCTATAGATAATAAATGGTATGGCAGATTCAAATTGAATACAGGTTGCTTCTGACTGCAGCCAACAGTGCTTAACTTAACTAACCTAGCACTATGCAAGTATGCAATTTAAGCTCCAGGAAAGTGACTATCTTTCCACTACGGTCTGAACTCGTTAATCAGAACTAGTTTATTTCAGAGACTAATTTCAGCACCAAATCTCTATTTTTGTTTTTAACGGAAAACTGTAATTAAGAAAAGTGTAGTGGATTTTTATTTTCAACGCATCATCCATCTCCCACTGAGGCAGGGTGACCTAAAACAGAAACACTTTTACCATCATTCACACATAATCACTGTCTTTGCAAAGGTGCCCAGATATGATAGTGTAGCTGCCATCTCCATATAGCCGATACCCCAAGCCCCTCTTTTAAAGTACAGGCACTGTACTTCCCACCTCCAGGACTCAAGTCTGGTTAACCAGTAAAAAAAAGTAGAAAGATAGTGCTTGACCTGGTGAACATCAGGAGCCCCAGCGGTGGATCTCTCAGTATGGCTGTGTACCTGTTGTAGGTTGGCAGACAGCAACTACCCAGAGAGGTACTACTGTCCTGCCAAAAGAGTGCAAGACACAAGCCTGTATTTGATTTACATGATGGCAGGAGTGCCGGTGTCTTTTTGTCTCAAATATACAAGATAACAGGTATATCCTGCTACTTTTACTTACACCTGGTCACACTATACATGCATGTACAAGTTTGTGTATACACAAACATCTGAGTTTCTTTGATTTTTTCTTAATACAGTAGTTCTTGTTCTTATTATTTTTTCCTTTCATATTCTTGGGAAAGTGGAATAAGGATCTTTCCTCTGTAAGCCAGGTGTGTTGTAAAAGTCAACTAAAATGTCAGGAGCAATGGGCTAGTAACCCCTTTTCCCCATAAAGATTATTAAAAGTAAACGAATATGTAGTAGTGATATTAGGTTGTTCCCATCCACTGAGGTGCCCTGAGCCACAGCCCAACCATGCTGATCAAGCCCTATATGTATGTGTTAAGTAATTTTTTTCTTCTATATTTACAAAGATATCCATGGGGAGGTGGAAAAGAATTCCTCCTCTGTAAGCCATGCGTGTCTTAGAGGTGACTAAATTGTCAGAAATATGGGGCTAGTAACCCCTTCTCCTGTATAAATTACTAAATACAGTGGACCCTCGAATTAAGAACCACTCGCAACATGACAAATTATATAAGTGTATTTTTGCAAGTGCTTTTGTAAGTATATTTTCGGGGGTTTGATACAGAGTAATCTATTTTACATTATCCCTGATGAGAGGAAATTCGTTCAGTAACAGCACTTGACCAGCCGTCTGTAATGAAAAAAGTTCCTAACTCGAGGGTCCACTGTATAAAAAAACTTTCATTTTTCTTGTTAGGTCACCCTACCTTGGTGGGATATGGCCAGTTTGTTTGGAAAAAAAAAAAAAAAAAAAAAAAAAAAAAAAAAAAAAAAAAAAAAAAAAAAAAAAAAAAAAAAAAAAAAAAAAAAGATTTCTCATATTCAGCAAAATGCCAACTCAGGATCATGATCCTATATCTGTTCTTCGTGTTGATGAGGAGGCTGGAGGCAGTGGAGATGTTGTGTCTGAGGGCAATGTGTGGTGTAAACATTATGCAGAGAATTCTTAACTTGAAGATTAGGAAGAAGTGCAGGGTTAGTAAAAGTATTATAGAGAGAGCTGAGGAAGGGTCGAGGTGGTTTGGACATTTATAGAAGCAGCAGCAAAATAGGATGACTTGGAGGGTGTATAAATTTGTAGTGTAAGGAAGGCAGGGTAGAGGTCACACTAGGAAAGGTTGGAGGGAGGGAGTAAAGAAGATTTTGTGTGTGAGAGGCTTGGACATACTGCAGGCATATGTGAGCGTGTTAGAGAAGAGTGGAGGCAAATGGTTTTTGGGACTTGAGCTGTTTTAATAAGGGCAAGATAACATTTTATGGAGGGATTCAAGGAAGCCAGTTAGCCAGACTTGAGTCCTGGAGGTGGGAAACACAATGCCTACACTCTGAAGGAGAGGCAGGGATATCTGTAGTTTGGAGGAGCATCTGAACTGTATTATCAGTGCATCTCTGGCAAGACAGTGATAGAGTGAACAATGGTGAAGGTTTCTTTTTTGGGTCACCCTACCTTGGTGGGAGAATGCCAGTGTCATTAAAAAAATATTAATCAGATTAGGTTAATATAATGTAACCTAGAATAACTAATATTTAATTATTGTAGATGTTTAAGTCGCAAAAAACCCACAAACTGTAATGCATGTGAAAATGGCTTATATATTTGGAGGACAGGTTGAATCACCAATACACTTATTAGAAGTTGCATCAAAAATGTAGAATTCTTTGCAAATGTTTCAGTTATACTCTAATGGCAATGGGGCACTAAGTTAAAAGTTAGCATTGGAAAAATATTTGTGATCAGAGCAGGTGTTTCAAAATGTTTGAACATTTTTGTTTTAGAATGGACAGGATTATTAACAAAAAATATGTAAGTGTTCAGGTTATAAAATGCAGTCACTTACTGTTTTGTTTGAACATTGTAACATGCAAGCTTCTTGTCGTAACCAACTGACATCATTAACAGTTCATTAACAGGGGAGAACAATATGGCAGAAGCTGGTGAACTGTGAGCAGAACTGAAGGCATGGACAACCTTGTTAGCATGAGAATCAAACAAGGCAACTGATCCTCCTTCAGAACAACATCCTAACAGGGACTTCTTCACACGGCTGTAAGCCAAATCAGTTATAGCCTGCAAATGTATTATAACTAATTAAAGAATAAAGAAGCTATATTCAGGATAAAAGTTATAGTATCATATAATATTATCTTTCTTTCAACACCAATATTTCAATCATGGTGACTACCACCTATTCTAGGCATCATATCAACGTCTAGTATATTAAAAAATATATTATAATTTACTAAACTCTTGCAAATTACTCAATTACAGGGAATTAGTCTGAACAGTATTAGTCTGAAAAAACTGGGATAGTGCACGGAGCAATATACTTTAGAATTAAGAGCACTCCATTCTCAAGCATATGTATGAAATGGATTCTTCGCATTTCAGTGAAAACATAATAAAAATAAATATTAATTATAACCACAATAATTTTCTTCCTACGTACAATGGTACCCTGAGTTTCGGCCATAATCCGTTCCAGAAGGCTGTTCGAGTGCCGTTACCAAAGGAATTTGTTAAGTTTAGTTAATATCTTTATTATGCACCCCATACCCATCCTGTGGGCGGTAGTCAAAAGATTACAAAGGTACATAATGGGTCCAGGGACTGGACCCAAAGTTATGATAGCTGAACTAGTTACAAAGGTAATGAACTCTAGGTAGATCTGGTCACAATCATGGCAAGTTACAAAGGTAATGAATCAGCGAATTTGTTAAGATAAGATTTTCTTTGGATTTTTAACCCAAGAGGGTTAGCCACCCAGGATAACCCAAGAAAGTCAGTACCTGGAGTTTACCTGGAGAGAGTTCCGGGGGTCAACGCCCCCGCGGCCCGGTCTGTGACCAGGCCTCCTGGTGGATCAGAGCCTGATCAACCAGGCTGTTGCTGCTGGCTGCACGCAAACCAACGTACGAGCCACAGCCCGGCTGATCAGGAACTGACTTTAGGTGCTTGTCCAGTGCCAGCTTGAAGACTGCCAGGGGTCTGTTGGTAATCCCCCTTATGTGTGCTGGGAGGCAGTTGAACAGTCTCGGGCCCCTGACACTTATTGTATGGTCTCTTAACGTGCTAGTGACACCCCTGCTTTTCATTGGGGGGATGGTGCATTGTCTGCCAAGTCTTTTGCTTTCGTAGTGAGTGATTTTCGTGTGCAAGTTCGGTACTAGACCCTCTAGGATTTTCCAGGTGTATATAATCATGTATCTCTCCCTCCTGCGTTCCAGGGAATACAGGTTTAGAAACCTCAAGCGCTCCCAGTAATTGAGGTGTTTTATCTCCGTTATGCGCGCCGTGAAAGTTCTCTGTACATTTTCTAGGTCGGCAATTTCACCTGCCTTGAAAGGTGCTGTTAGTGTGCAGCAATATTCCAGCCTAGATAGAACAAGTGACCTGAAGAGTGTCATCATGGGCTTGGCCTCCCTAGTTTTGAAGGTTCTCATTATCCATCCTGTCATTTTTCTAGCAGATGCGATTGATACAATGTTATGGTCCTTGAAGGTGAGATCCTCCGACATGATCACTCCCAGGTCTTTGACGTTGGTGTTTCGCTCTATTTTGTGGCCAGAATTTGTTTTGTACTCTGATGAAGATTTAATTTCCTCATGTTTACCATATCTGAGTAATTGAAATTTCTCATCGTTGAACTTCATATTGTTTTCTGCAGCCCACTGAAAGATTTGGTTGATGTCCGCCTGGAGCCTTGCAGTGTCTGCAATGGAAGACACTGTCATGCAGATTCGGGTGTCATCTGCAAAGGAAGACACGGTGCTGTGGCTGACATCCTTGTCTATGTCAGATATGAGGATGAGGAACAAGATGGGAGCGAGTACTGTGCCTTGTGGAACAGAGCTTTTCACCGTAGCTGCCTTGGACTTTACTCTGTTGACGACTACTCTCTGTGTTCTGTTAGTGAGGAAATTATAGATCCATCGACCGACTTTTCCTGTTATTCCTTTAGCACGCATTTTGTGCGCTATTACGCCATGGTCACACTTGTCGAAGGCTTTTGCAAAGTCTGTATGTATTACATCTGCATTCTTTTTGTCTTCTAGTGCATTTAGGACCTTGTCGTAGTGATCCAATAGTTGAGACAGACAGGAGCGACCTGTTCTAAACCCATGTTGCCCTGGGTTGTGTAACTGATGGGTTTCTAGATGGGTGGTGATCTTGCTTCTTAGGACCCTTTCAAAGATTTTTATGATATGGGATGTTAGTGCTATTGGTCTGTAGTTCTTTGCTGTTGCTTTACTGCCCCCTTTGTGGAGTGGGGCTATGTCTGTTGTTTTTAGTAACTGTGGGACGACCCCCGTGTCCATGCTCCCTCTCCATAGGATGGAAAAGGCTCGTGATAGGGGCTTCTTGCAGTTCTTGATGAACACAGAGTTCCGTGAGTCTGGCCCTGGGGCAGAGTGCATGAGCATGTCATTTATCGCCTGTTCGAAGTCATTTGGCGTCAGGATAACATCGGATAGGCTTGTGTTAATCAAATTTTGTGGCTCTCTCATAAAAAATTAATTTTGATCTTCGACTCTCAGTCTGGTTAGCGGCTTGCTAAAAACTGAGTCATATTGGGACTTGAGTAGCTCACTCATTTCCTTGCTGTCATCTGTGTAGGACCCATCTTGTTTAAGTAGGGGCCCAATACTGGACATTGTTCTCGATTTTGATTTGGCATAGGAGAAGAAATACTTTGGGTTTCTTTCGATTTCATTTATGGCTTTTAGTTCTTCCCGCGATTCCTGACTCCTAAAGGATTCTTTTAGCTTAAGTTCGATGCTTGCTATTTCTCTGACCAGTGTCTCCCTACGCATTTCAGATATATTGACCTCTTTTAGCCGCTCTGTTATTCTTTTCCGTCGCCTGTAAAGGGAGCGCCTGTCTCTTTCTATTTTACATCTACTCCTCCTTTTTCTTAGAGGAATAAGCCTTGTGCATACATCGAGTGCCACCGAGTTAATCTGTTCTAGGCATAAGTTGGGGTCTGTGTTGCTTAGTATATCTTCCCAGCTTACATCGGTTAGGACTTGGTTTACTTGGTCCCACTTTATGTTTTTGTTATTGAAGTTGAATTTGGTGAATGCTCCCTCGTGACTAGTCTCATTATGTCGGTCTGGGGCTCCACACATACATGTCTGAACCTCAATTATGTTGTGATCTGAGTATATTGTTTTTGATATGGTGACACTTCTTATCAGATCATCATTGTTAGTGAAGATGAGGTCTAGTGTATTCTCCAGTCTAGTAGGCTCTATTATTTGCTGGTTTAAATTGAATTTTGTGCAGAGATTTAAAAGCTCGTGTGAGTGTGAGTTTTCATCAGAGCTGCCTCCTGGTGTTATTACTGCAACAATATTATTTGCTATATTCCTCCATTTTAGGTGCCTTAAGTTGAAATCCCCCAGGAGCAAGATGTTGGGTGCAGGAGCTGGAAGATTTTCCAGACAGTGGTCAATTTTTAACAGCTGTTCCTGGAATTGCTGGGATGTTGCATCCAGAGGCTTGTAGACTACCACAATGACTAGGTTTTGGTTCTCGATCTTTACTGCTAAAACTTCCACTACATCATTTGAGGCATTAAGCAGTTCTGTGCAAACAAGTGACTCTGCAATGTACGTCATCGAGGACTGTCCTAATTTATTTCCATTGGTGTCCTCAATCTTGTCCCCTAGGATGCAACCCACACCAGTCGACTAACACCCAGGTACCTATTTGCTGCTAGGTGAACAGAACAACAGGGGTAAGGAAACACGTCGAAATGTTTCCACCCGCTGGGAATCGAACCTGGGCCCTCCGTGTGTGAAGCAGGAGTTTTAGCCACCAGGCCATAAGGAATAATGTAAATTAGATCAGTCTGTTTCAGACCCCCAAAAATATACCTACAAAAGCACTTACACTAATACACTTACATAACTGTTCAAGTTGGGAGCTGTACGAAACTCAGGGTACCACTGTAATTCATTACCAATTACCTACGTTGAAGCAAGAAAAGCCATGTATAATTTTTTTAAAACATCAGCTGTTTCCCACCGAGGCAGGGTGACCCAAAAAGAAAGAAAAAACTTTCATCATTCAACACTTTCACCATCATTCAAATATAATCACTCACTTTGCGGAGGCACTCGGTTGCGACAGTTTAGATGTCCCTCCAAACTGCCAATGTCCTAAACCCCTCCTTTAAAGTGCAGGCACTGTACTTCCCATCTCCAGGACTCAAGTCTGGCTAAGCGGTTCCCCAGAATCCCTTCACAAAAAATTACCCTGCTCACACTCCAATAGCTTGTCAAGTCCCAAAAACCATTTGTCTCCATTCATTCCTATCTAACATGCTCACACATGCCTGCTGCATGTCCAGGACCCATGCACACAAAACCTCTTCTACCCCCTCCCTCCATCCTTTCCTAGAATGACCCCTACCCCTCTCCCCTCCACTACAGATTTATACACCCTCCAAGTCATTTTTTTTGCTTCTTAATATTAAATTACATACGAGGCAATTTTTTTTTTTCAACAAGTCAGCCGTCTCCCACCGAGGCAGGGTGACCCAAAAAGAAAGAAAATCCCCAAAAAGAAAATACTTTCATCAACATTCAACACTATCACATCACTCACACAATCACTATCTTTGCAGAGGCACCCATATACAACAGTTCAGAAGCATATATAAAGATATATAACATACCCCTCCAAACTGCCAATATCCCAAACCCCTCCTTTAAAATGCAGGCATTGTACTTCCTGTTTCCAGTACTCAAGTCCGGCTATATAAAAATAACTGGTTTCCCTGAATCCCTTCACCGAGGCTCGTCAGGTCCCAAAAACCATTCGTCTCCATTCACCCCTAACACGCTCACACATGCTTGCTGGAAGTCCAAGCAGCCCCTTGTCCACAAAACCTCCTTTACCCCCTCCCTCCAACCTTTTCAAGGATGACCCCTACCCCACCTTCCTTTCCCTACAGATTTATATGCTCTCCAAGTCATTCTACTTTGATCCATTCTCTCTAAATGACCAAACCACCTCAACAACCCCTCTGCAGCCCTCTGACTACATAATATTTACACCACACATTGCCCTTAGACAGGACATCTCCACTGCCTCCAGCTGCCTCCTTGCTGCATCATTTGCAACCCAAGCTTCACACCCATATAAGTGTTGGTACCACTATACAGTGGTACTTTGAGTTACGAACTTAATTCGTTCCATAGGGCTGTTTGAGTGCTGATATCGAACGAATTTGTTCCCATGAGGAAAAATGTAAATTAAATTAGTCCATTTCAGACCCCCAAAAATACACTTACAAAAGCACTTACAAAAATACACTTACATAATTGTTCGAGTTAAGAGCTGTTCGAAACTCGAGGTACCACTGTACTTTCGTACATTCTCTCCTTTGCCTCCATGCATAGTATTTTTTGTCTCCACAGATACCTCAATGCACCACTCACCTTTTTTCCTTCATCAATTCTATGGTTAAATATGAGGCAATGACTGCAGAAAATAAGTGAACAAATCTATTCCTTAATGTTTAGTCTGTTCCTGAGAATGTGTGGACACCATAAAGTACAGTTACTCAAGTTTCATGGCTCTGATCTCCCCCCCCCCATGCCTTCATTTCTTCTTTATTTGAATTTGATGCTTATTCTTTTGTCTCATAATGCCTCATATCCTACTGTATATTGTATGAATGGGTGTCAAATGCAGACTAAGATACCTTAAAACATTTAATAATAGAAAAAAAAATATATACACTCACCTCTCACCATACATTAAGACTACAAATATTTTAAGGTAAGTAATGGGTGTACCTGTGTGTATATTTTACATTTTATTGTTTTTAATGCCTAGTTCTATTGCTAACTTAATATATGTTAGTGTAAACTTATTATACATACCTGATTATCAAATATCTTAAATGGCCCAGCCCTGGAGTTGTTCACAACAGACAGCAAGAAGATTGAGCCTTTTTTTGTAGCAGCTGTTATGTGAGAATCATTGTGACTAAAGCTGATATGTGCTATATTACTATCTGGGACCTGGAAGCATAGGAAGTGCATAGGGCATTAGTGGATCAGAAGAAATATGCAATATAAAGAATTGTGGAATAGCAGAGGAAATCAGAAATATGGAGAAAGAGGTTGTAGAGCACAACAGGTTACAATTTTTTGTTATGCCATAATGAAGTGAAATGGATAGGATACTGGACTTGAAAGAAGAATTTTCATAAGAAACTCACGCAGGTGTAGGGGTGGGGAAGAAATTGCAGTATGGTATATAAACATTTGCCTATTTTTTTTTTCTTGTTTTGTTTGTTATTGGCAATTTTGATGAATCACTAAATTTTTCAGTCTTCTTTTTTAGTCATTCATCCCACAGGCCCTAGATGTACTGCAGTTGAGAAATTAAAAAAGTCCTTCAGTGTACAATAGTTTAAGCACATCTCTCTTTCTTTCAACACACCGGCCGTATCCCACCGAGGCGGGGAGGCCCAAAAGGAAAAACAAAAGTTTCTCCTTTTACATTTAGTAATATATACAGGAGAAGGGGTTACTAGCCCCTTGCTTTCGTCATTTTAGTCGCCTCTTACGACACACATGGCTTATGGAGGAAGAATTCTGTTCCACTTTTCCATGGAGATAGGAGGAAATAAACAAGAACAAAAACTAGAAAGAAAATAGAAGAAAACTCATAGGGGTGTGTATATATATGCTTGTACATGTATGTGTAGTGTGACCTAAGTGTAAGTAGAAGTAGCAAAATGTACCTGAAATCTTGCATTTGTATGAGACAGAAAAAAAAAGACACCAGCAATCCTACCATCGTGTAAAACAATTACAGACTTCCGTTTTACACTCACTTGGCAGGACGGTAGTACCTCCCTGAGTGGTTGCTGTCTACCAACCTACTACCTATTTTATGCACATTTTTTTTTTTCAACAAACCAGCCATATCCCACCAAGGCAGGGTGGCCCAAAAAGAAAAACGAAAGTTTCTCTTTTTAAATTTAGTAATTTATACGGGAGAAGGGGTTACTAGCCCTTTGCTCCCGGCATTTTAGTCACCTCTTACAACACGCGTGGCTTACGGAGGAAGAATTCTGTTCCACTTCCCCATGGAGATAAGAGGAAATAAACAAGAACAAGAACTAGAAAGAAAATAGAAGAAAACTCAGAGGGGTATGTATATATATGCTTGTACATGTATGTGTAGTGTGTCCTAAGTGTAAGTAGAAGTAGCAAGACGTACCTGAAATCTTGCATGTTTATGAGACAGAAAAAAAGACACCAGCAATCCTACCATCATGTAAAACAATTACAGGCTTCCGTTTTACACTCACTTGGCAGGACGGTAGTACCTCCCTGGGCAGTTGTTGTCTACCAACCTACTACCTAGAATTTTATGCACATGTTTATATAAAAAAAATTATTCAGTAAAACTATGAAAATTTCTTCTGGTTTGAAATGTTTTATTTACCTGCCAAAATACAAGTGACAATACTGTTACTGTACAAGACTTCCATATAGCAGATCACTGTACTTGTGTTATATAAAGCTTAAAAAAGATATATGTACTTCATTATATGTCATTTTGTTAACATGCTTACTTGCTTATGACCTCACAGAACATGGATTCAAACTTACTGAATACATTTTTAACTGTGCTTGTGACTTCACATTCCATATAGTCACACTACTGTGATTTCCAACGCCCAAATACTGAGGGGACCGACTTGCAAATTCTATGCAACTTGGTGCATCCTGAAAAAGGGTTATAATCAGTAGTGAATAAAGCACTCAACAAAAATGTTAGTTCTAGAGGCAATTCCCTATAATAAATAAAATAAAAATTAATAACTAAAAAAAAATACCATGCACAAACACATGCATACATGCACACAATTACAAAATGAACAGGGCCAATGTTTCAGAGATGGCAAACAGGAACAAGAGGGCACAACTGGAAGACAAAAACTCAGATGAGTCTTAAGGATGTTAAGAAGTATTTCTTAAGCCTTAAAGTTGTCAGGAAGTGTTATAATCCGGAGAGTGAACTGGTTGAGGAGGGACCCATACAGTTTTAACTCTCTCACTGTCCAGACCCCTGAAATTAATATTGCTCCCAGTGTCCACTTTTTTAACCCTTTCAATGGCAGTCAGGTAGAGCTATGTCACTGAGGCCAGGGTAGGTCACGTAATTCTATATCATGAACTCTGCTCCCTCAGATAAGCTGTAAGTAGTATGTATACTTTTGCTCAGATATGAGAGAAGGCATCTGCATGGCCAATGTGCACATTATAAAAAAAAAATTGTGCCCCCATGTGGTGCATGATGGAAAAACAAAACTCTGACTGTGTTTGGTTTACAATAGTGACTGAGGTGCTTTCTAGGATGATTATTTTTTTATTGGCTGTTTCTTGGTATCATCTGATAGAAATGAAGATATACTACTGAAATAGAGATGATTTTGAATGGTTTCAAGATGCAAGATAGCAGAAATATTTTGGTTTTTGCTGATTTTCATAAGGATGGGTAAGTTTTCCATCAAATTACATACTTTTGGTGTCATTACCTTTAGAAAAAGATTCTCTACCATTTCAGAAGAACATTTTTTTTAATGTGAACACAGAGCAATATTGCTTTTGAGGGTTCTGAACAGTGAAAGAGTTAATCTGTGTTTTTTTTTTTAATTAGACTTCTATTAAAATGCTACAAAAGTATTTCAATCCTTTCAGTTTTGAATAAAAAATTTCTTTTCAAACTTACAATTCCTCGTACAACTCCTATGTTTGCAGCTGACTTGGCATTAACAGCTGACAACAAAATTTCTTTTCCTGTTTCTCCCAAACTTGCCAGGCATTGGCCATCCTGATTCCAAGTCATTTCCCTAATACGGCCTGAAAATCAAAGGATCTCTTAACCTAACAGTTATAATATACTATCAATGAAGCACAAAACAACATTCTTGCACAAGTGCAAGGGCCACCAGCCTTACCCAAGTGCACGGTACTTCTAGATAGGCACACAAAAATGAAAGAAATCCTTTTACATGTACGTATTTGTACATGACACTGGTACAGCATATGAGTTCTATTCATACACCTTCGATTGCACTTTCTACCTACAAAGTACATACAGTACACTGTACGTTATGGGAAAAGCTAAACTAAAAAGTAGTTTTTAACATTTTGTGAATTACCTCTTTTCAAAACAAGAGCTGATTTCTTTGAGAGTTGAGTTCACATGGCACTGGAGACACTGAACATCAAGACAATAACAGACCAGTATCGCAATGCTGAATATTTATTTTTCAGCTTTCTTTGTACAGTATGTTACTCTCATACAACTATGGGCATAACTTAAGGCAAATTTCTGGGCATAATTGGTCAACTACTTGCTAGTTATAGTATATGGTTTACAGGAAATAACAGTGCCTAACCTAAGTGCATTTATTCAAAAACACAGGCAAAACACCTGGATATTGTACATCTGTAGCTGACATAATAAGTGGATGTCAGTGATCTGATGCTCCAGAGAGACAGATCAGTCAGAAGTCTCTGGTATTTTCCTACTGGTTTGTTGATGATAAATCTATCGAAATACACTAATATAATACAGCCTCTCCTCACTTAGCGATGTACTCGTTTACTGATGACTCGTACTTACGACAGGCCTTCTGACCAGTATGCATACCTAAATAATGTATATAAAAAGCTGATTTCCTCTATTCTGTTTATTACAATATACAGTACACTACTGTAGAAACATTTAAAAATATAGCAGAAATGTTATAAATGGTGCAAAAGTGACATTAAAACAATATCAGAGATGGTTGACACAAACCCACTACCATTATAGTATGCTCCTCACTTTGGGATGAATTCGTTTATTGACGTGGTCTTAGGAACAGAACTCTGTTATTAAGTGAGGAGGCTGTATAACCAAAGTTGGCTTATCCTAACTGAAACTTACATTATGTTATTGGATAACTCATGATTATAATTTAGCAAGCCACTGAACCTGTCACCTAGATAACTTTACGAACTCACCATTTTCTGAAGCAATTTCTTGGCACAAAGTATAGTTTTGCGAGTGCCAGAGTTTAACCGAGTCTCCAGCTGTAGCAAGTAATGCATCCCCCATTATTGAACCTGCAATAATTTAATTATAGAATTATAATTATTGCTGACAAATATAACTGTGTAAGGACATTATATTGTATGTCATAAAATTAATGGGCATACACTGATACATACCAATATACTGTACCCCGTTGGAAGTAAGTCACATTGCTTGATTTGAATGAATTATCCTAGGTTAAATTCTGCATAATGTACTTGGTTATCCTGGTTGGCTAACCCTCCAGGTTAAAAATTCAATCAAATTTTTCTCTTATGAATTATCACAGGAAAGCACAACCCATAAGGGGTTATACATGTAGCACCTGAGGAATGGGGAGGGGGGGGGCAATCAGGTTCCATACTGGCAAGGACCCCAATGAAAATAAGCCAATGACCTTTTGTTTGGGTTATCCTAGGTAATTTACACTATTTAAAATTGTTCGTATGTATACCTGTGCCTAAATAAGCTTACTCACATGTAGAAGAATAAGATATGTGCAACATAAGTAATTAAGTAAGTTTTTTCAAGTACAGTATACACAAATACAGTTACATTATCGTACACAGTATGAGTGTAGAGAACCTAGAATAACCCAAAAAAAAGTCAGACTGACTTATTTCCATCAGGGTCCTTGACTTTTGGGTATCTTTATTGGTGAAAGCAATTTGCTCTGCCAGGTTCTTCGGTCAAATACAGAGATGACTAAATATTGGAGACAGCAGAAGCAGTGGCAAAAAGATGAGGTGATCTATCCCTTAACCTCAAGGATCAGGTTAGATCCAAGGAAATGGAAGGTTCAATTCCTTGGGTTAAAATCCTAAATGTAAGGTTATTTAGGAACAGGTACACATAAGTACAATTATCATAGATAGTGTTACCTAGGATAACCCAGAGAAAGTCAAAGTGACATTTCTATTGAGGTCCTTGTACTTATTTCCACTGGGGTCTGAAATTACTGAGTTACCCATGGTTCAATGCATATAATGTACCTTTATATGTCCATAACATCTGTGCACCTTTAAACCATAACAAAAAAATTATTACATTGATGGGGGAAGGATTAAACCCGTAGAGGTCATACAGCGCCTGGGGGTATGGGAGGCATTCAGGTTCGATCCAAGGAATGGGAGCACAGATCCAATTCCATAGATCAAGTACCCCTCATCTGCACCAAGGAACCTGCTTGATGGGCACTGCAAATAAAGTTTTAAAGCTACCTTACCCAAAGCCTAAATAAAAACATTTCTACCATTATATTTCTGAAGTGGAAGGCCTTCTTTACTACTCTTAATAAACCCCATAAGTCATTTAAGGTGCCCGCGGTGCTTCCCACATAAGCTCTGCTATGTCACCAAGCTACTATATAACACATGGTGGAATATTACCAATACAGTTGCTAGCAGAGAGGAGAAAATATAAATATTCCTTGGCGGGTTCAAACTTTTTTTTTCTCGTTGGATTTAAAAGGGCGACTGACAGCTTACGTTGTATCGAGCCCGACTTCCCGAGGGCAAGATATGTTGCCCAAAGCTGACCATGAAAGAAAAGGAATGAAAGTTCATTTGTAAATGAAAATAGAAACTTTGAAGTTTCCAAGTAGATCTGGTGGACCCCCTTGTTAAGCCCCAGCAGAGCGAGACTCCCATACCCCCACTCCAATGGAAATAAGTCACTTTGACTTTTTTGGGTTATCCTAGGTTCTCTACACATATGCTGCTATGTATGATAATCTATGTAACTGTATTTATGTATACCTGAATAAACTTACACCTACGCTGAAGGCACGGGTTCGATTCCCGGCAACGGTTGAAACACTGGGCGTATTTCCTTACAACTGTTGTAACTATGTTATAACCATTTTATATACCCATCAGTATATAAAATGGTTATAACTATGACGATAATTTTTAAAGTGGTGGACCAGTAAGCCAGCGGAAGGCCTCGGTCAGATAACCAAAAGCTCCAACGGCGGGTCATCAAAAAGACCCACGTCAAGAAACACTTGTCCTGTTTTCTGACGGACCTTATCTAACCTAACTCATAAGTAAAATAGGTACCTGGGTGTTAGTCGACTGATGTGGGTCGCATCCAGGGCCAAAATTGACCTAATTTGCCAGACATGCTCTGCAAAATAAGTAGCTTTCTATATAGTAGTATGTCATTGACGTCAGTTAGGACTGTATACCTTGTACATGTACTTATACAATGCCATATGGATTACGCTTGCTCTTCATGGTACTCTGCCTTGACAAAAAAACTGAAAGATAGACTGCAAATCACCCAGAACAAAATCGTAAGATTCATCCTGGGGCTGGGACCAAGAGAACATGTAGGCCAGGATGAATTACAGCAGTTGGATATGCTGAATGTTGAAGACAGAGTAAAACAACTGAAGCTAAATCATGTTTATAAAATTGCTCACAGTGTCCAGAATATCTTGCTGTCAATTTTGTCAAGGTTGGGAACCAAAGCAATCATAGTACTAGGGGGAGAGAGCACAACTTTGTAGTACCCACAGTCAGTGGCCAGGCGTCAAACACCTTTTATTGTACAGCAATAAAGGAATGGAGCAGACTGCCTGCACATGTCAAAGCCAGTTTTAGCATGAACCAGTTCAAGAAGACTGCCAAAAGGTGTCTGATGAATGTAGCTCCAGAAAGGGAGGGGAATGATTTTCTATTTTTTTAGCTAAAATACGTGTAAATTTTACCTTGTTCCTAGTAATGACCCTCGTATTGTAGATAGTCTTAATGACCCTCGTGTAGCAGATAGTCTTTTTAGTATGATAATAAGATGTTATCTTCATTGTAGAATAATAAGAAAATATTATAACCTTTATATTATAATAATAAGGTAAAAGGACCCAAATGGAAATAAGTCACTCTGTCTGACTTTTTTGGGTTATCCCAGGTTCTCTACACATATGCTGCTATGTATGATAATTCTATGTAACTGTATTTGTGTATACCTGAATAAACTTACTTACTTACTTACTTAAAGATATTATTATATTACCGGCTTCCCACCAAAAACCGTTAGAGAATTATCCGCAGAGCGGATAAATGGAGCTGGCTAAAAGTAAACCCATTAAGTTTATTCAGATATACACAAATACAGTTACATAGATTATCATACATAGCAGCATATGTGTAGAGAACCTGAGACAAGGTGAGTTATTTCCATTGGGGTTCTTTTAATACCTTATTATTATACTATGAAGGAGATAATTTCTTATTATACAACAAAGGAGATATACTAAGAATAAGGTAAAAAAAGTTATCTACATTTACATGTGTTAGCCAAAAAAAAAAAACATTCTGTACAACTATGTATCTATGTATCATGTCCAAATAATAATAAATAAATAAACTCTCCTCCCTCTCTGTCGCTACATTCATCAGGCACATTATGGCTCTCTTCCTGAACTGGTTCATGCTCTAACTGGCTTTGACACGTGCAAGTAGTCTGTTCCATTCTTTTATTGCTGTACAATAAAAGGTGTTTAAAGCCTGGCCACTGACTGTGGGTACTACAAAATTGCGTTCTCTCCCCCTAGTACTATGACTGCTTTGGTTCCAGCCTTGACAAAATTGGCAGCAAGATATTCTGGACACTTTGTGAGCAATTTTATCAACTTGATTTAACTTCAATTGCTGTAATTCATCCACTGACCAAGTGCCCAGCAAAATAGGATGTGGTCCACAGGGTTCAAACAGCTCATTCCTCCTGGCCTTCCTCTCATCATGGCAACTTTGAATGTTACTGTCAAATTTTTCTATCGCCGTAGTACTTCTCGAAGAAAATTATTTATTCAGTATTTTGCATGACAGATAAATAAAATAAAAAAAATAATACTCCTTACTATTACCGAGTCTTTTGCAAACTTATTTCAATTGCTAATTGCTATAAAAAATTATTTATGGTATATGTTAACTCTAAATGCATTATAACGCTACAGCTATATTCATAGACATATAAAACGTTAAATATAAACAGCTTTTAATAAATTTATTTGTTAAACAATGTCTACATTTTAGAGGTAAACAAACACTGGGTTATTCTGTAAAACATATCTCATCTGTGGTCAGCTTATTTGTTGTATTAACTCATTATAGGTAGGTGATAATGATGAGTTGAGGTTGCTTGAAACTTATTACTGTCATCACTACAAACTGTAACGCTGTATTTATTAAAAAAAAAGATAATATATACACTTCAGTGTATACATTTGGATGCGTGATGTAAATTATGTTGGTTTTTAATGATTTAGTTAATAAAAGTAGATATGTTTGGCAAAGTTTTATGTTAGGGGGTCTGTTTGGCCATATTTAAGCATTTATTTTTAGTATAAGGATGATAATTGTTTTAGAGTATATGTAGTGTTATGTTGATGTATATTGCAAGGTTTGCGACTAGAATTTAGAGCTGTAAATTTTGGGGGTCAGTATTTGAAATGCAGGTATCATGAATTACGTGTTGAAGTATACCAGTACAGCTGGCACTATAACATACACTTTATATGTATCTTTGATGATCTCACTTTCCATGCAAACATTATGACTTAGCTGTCTGATATGACCTGCAATAAGCACCACCTTTCTATCTTTGGCATCTCTTTCTCCAATACCATTTCTTTCACCTCCGCCATCTCTTTCACTTCTACCATCTCTTTCACTTCTACCATCTTTCACTTCTATTATCTCTTTCACCTCTACCATCTCTTTTCCTATGCCTTCTGGCAGAGTCAGGGCTCATAATCCAAGGAATTGCATCTGACCTCTCCTTTGATCAAACTTGATTATATCCCATTCTCCCAGGGATTGTATGACCTCTTTGGGTTTACCTCTCCACATCCCATGATTGTTTATTTATTTTATTTATTTATTTATTATAAATTTGTGCACACATACAGAGGTAATAGTTCTATTGCTTTAAAAATTCTCATAGTTAACATTATTTTCCTGGTCTCAGCTACATTTGCTTTACTGTGCTATCTAAAGGTTGGGTAGTCCAACATGAATATGGTATTCCTTAATCTTTTGCCCCCTGTTCCTCTGTTTTTGACCAGATTTGACTACATTTTATATTTTGTAATAGTTTCGAGTTCGTTACTCTTTCTGACTAGGTTTTCATTGTCATCTAATGAGGTAATTTTCAGGCTTATTTTGATAATTGCAAAAGAAGACATGAAACTGTGGTTTATGTTCTTGTTCATACTGTAACTGCTATGAGGATGAGAAACGGTAATGGTGCCAGGATAGTACCTAGTGAAACTGCTCTAACTGAATTTATGTTAGCTATTTGGTAGAAAATTGGATAATTACTTTCTTCCACTGACTGTTATACCTTTAGATCTCATTTCATAAGCTACTTGGGCACATTTGTCAGATGCCTTTGCAAAATCTTCAAATTGCATTTACATTTTTTTCCATCCATTGTCTCTTAAATTTTTTGTAATGGTCTAACATGTGTGAGAGACAGGATTCTCCTTTTCTAAAGCTGTGTTGGCTTGGGTTCTGTAGTTATTATGTTTCCATAAACTCAGTAAGTTATTATATTCTTTTATGTGTGAAACTGGTGCTACTGAGTAAGTTATTTTATTCTTTTTATGTGTGAAACTAGTGCTACTGATTGGTAGTATAGTTCTTAGTAATTTTTGCTTATGAAGATAATGCTTCTTTATGTTCTGTCACTGCTTATCTTATCAAATTTTTTCTAGGCCGAGAAAAATGAGTGTACCAAAAGTTGAATGTGTTGATGCTGTTGGTATTCCAGAAGGCAAAATTACAATGGCACAAGAAGATTCTTCAGGGACTGGAAGAATACGGAAGTGCAAGAAGCCAGAAATTCAGATATATCGACCCGGAGCCCTTCGACAAAAGCGTTTTAGTGCATCAAATGATCAGCCAGTCCAAGGAGTACATGAGCCAAATGTAACAAAGCCAGAGTTCTCTAAGAAAGATGTTAAAGATAATGTACAGAGGCAAGACAGTGCAAATAAAACTTCTTCAAAAGCCAGACAGAGATCATCACAGGAAAAGGAGAAGGAAGAGAGAGTTGGAGACAAGGCACTAAAATGTAAGAATGTAGATAAATCTTATAGAAAGGGAAGAGAATTGTATATTGAGGTTAATGCTGACAGTAGCAAGGAATATCGAGGGGACAACCAGTCTTCAAAGGAAACGCACATTCATGAACACCATATGAGCGACAAAGAAAAATCTGGGTTTTTATCCCATAAAGAGCAACAAAAATTGGCAAGTGTAACTGAAGTGAGAAGGCTTAATGAGCAACAAATTTCAGATAAAAATATTTCTGCTCTCAAGAAAGTGGGAAGTGATAGCCAGAAAGATGTAAAATATATACAGAATGTCAGAAATGATAGCCAGAAAAATATAAAAGAAATGTTTGAGAAACCTACAAAAAAACAAGAAACAAAGTCTTCAGCAGAGAAAAATGTGTCCAACTTTCCTGATATACTTTCTAAGAAAGAAAACATTACTTTATCTGACACTGCAAAAATTGAGAAAAGTGAAAAAGAATTAAATTGGAAGTTGAGGGAAAATAATGCAAAAGTTGGACCAGAAAAGCATTTGAGTAGAAAGAATTACAATGCCCCTGAAAAAACTTCCCACAAGAAAGATGTAAGAAGGTCTTCAGAAGGGTCATCAGACATAAAAGCTAGTCCCTTTGACTATGATAAATCAGTAGGAGACAAAGCTCAAGGAGAAGTAGCAGGCAGTCACTTGAATAAGAAATATTATTTTGACCATAATGAAAGATCAAGAGACAAAAGTGCTGTCTGGATGAGAGAAAATGAGGATGCAAAGGAAGGTGAAAATAATTCACATAAAAGGACAGCTGAAAGAGGGAATAAAACAGTTTATGACAGACCACCCAGTAACAGGGATGGAATAAGTGAGCTTGATAATTCAAAAGTAAAAACAGACACATGGTGTAATAAGAATGTGGATAATAGAATGTCTTTTAAATCAAGAGAAAATGAAGGTAAAACTGGAGTAGCTAAGCAGCACAATAAGGAGAGGACTCAAACTGGAACATATAAGAATGATAGAATTTATGGTGGAAACTATGACTGTCAGTATTCAAAAAAAGAGACTCATAAAGGAAAGAAATCCAGTTATTCTAAGAATGAACATATTAATAAAGAGTTTGATAGTTCAGCTTTAAAATCTCCAACTAAGTTGGACTCTGGGTACTGCCAGTCTGGTGAAAAATATCAGAATAAAGATGAAAGTAAAGTAAGTGAACTGGCTGCTAAAGTTGATGAATTGGCTATTGGAAAAATGCCAAGGAAAATGGGAAGTGCAAGAAGAAAAGGGAGAGGATGGCATAACAGTTTAACTGATGGAAAAGATCTTCAAGGAGGTTTCACTAAAGGTACTCAGATTGAGGATAAATATTCAACAGTAAATTTAGAACCTGATAAAACACAAATAGGAAGTAAAACAGAATCCATGTGTACCATATCTAATGTTGCTACACCAGAAATCAGTGAAAAGTCCCCCAAAGTAAAGAGCTATTCAAATGTTAGAGAGCATAGAAGGAATAGAGGGAATAAATCACTTAATCAGGGTATCACCCACTGCAACCGGCGAGAAGAACTTAAAATTGAAGCGAATGTTAATAAAAACAGCCATGAAAGAACTGTTCATGTACGACAGATTAGTGAATCGGATACAGAGGAATTTGAAAATCGATTGCAGACTGCACAAGGAGTATTCAGCAAAAATCAAGATGAAGTGCCCTCATTTTCACAGAAACAGAGTTTTAGTCAGAAACTCAAATCAGGAGGGTATGGAAAGACTGCTGGGGTCATTCATGTACCAGAGGAAAAATGCAATCCTGGGGCATTTGACATGGAGCAGGAAGAAGCAGATCCTATGACTTTCATTGATGTGCCAGATGATGATTGGATAGATGAGGTGGACAGAGACATGACATGGTGTAACCAGCATGTAGGTGGGACTAGATTACCCACTTGGGAAGATGAAAAATCATCATGGAAGAGCAGGAGGGACAAACCACATTCTGAGAGCGAAGACCAACAGAGGAGGGTGGAGAGTCCAAGCCGGAGAGGGGGTCTCATTCAGTTGTCAGCCACAGTGCCTGGTACTGATTTTTCTGGCCCAGAACCTGCTGTTTCTCCTCAGATGACTGCTTCATTGCCACAGTTGCAGAAACATTTATACAATCCAAATAATCCAAGTAAACCTGTGCTGGTTGTTCCCAGCTCTCGAGATTTGCCAGCACCTCGAGATCCCCACCGTGAGGGAAGCAGAGGTTTTGGGGACAATTCCTCTGGGTCTCTACTCATGGAGAGCAGTCAAGTCAGTGAGTATGCAATTGAAGGCCGTAGTCCGAAGATTGATCCTAGCCTCATTTATAATATTCAGAAGGGTGAAATGGACATAAATTATTATGTCAGTAGCAATCAGCTTCCAGTGGAATTTCGCCGCATAATGGATATCCGCCATCATTTGCAGGGATGCTACAAACAACTCCTGACTTCTGATATCCGTATGTGTCAAGAAAAAAATGTGGAAGGCAGCTTGTGGAAGACACTGTATTACGTTATCATTGAAAAGTTGAGAGAATACATTAGTAGAGATCCAACATTGAAGGATCGAAGCCTCTCTACACTCCTAATGCTAGTGGATGAAGGCCAGCGCTACCTCCAAGATTTGCTGGAAGCTTTGCAGAGAGAATATGGCTTTACTCTAGAGGATCACTTGGAAGATGAAGGTACATCCAACACTGAAATTCGGGGTAGAGTGAGGATGGCCTTGATGTCAGCACAAAAGTTACTTCTCTCACTTGGAGATCTTGCACGATACAGAGAGCAGTACAGTTCTACTCCGAACTTCAGTCTCGCAAAGAAGTAAGTCGTGAAAGAAATTTCCTTGTTTTCATATATTGATATCTGTAGAGAGTGTTTAATTAAAGACTAGAAATTAATTTGAGAATGCTGTATAACACTGTACATATATAGGGTACTGTACTGTTTAAGTTTACTACAGTATTATCATAAATATATGTACTGTAGCTTATATTTTGGAAAAGTATGAGTTTATCCATAGGTGCTTATTTTAATTTGCATTACCAAGATAGGATTTAAATTTTTTAATATAAAAATAAATAATTACAGTCAAGCTCTCATATTCACATGGATTATGTTTCTAGAGACTCCATGAATCTGGAGATTGTGAATGCTCTGATACTAAATTATTTCCGCATAATATAAACCTACCATCCGACTTACGACCTGCTCGACATGCGACCACTCGACTTACGACTGTGTTTTTTATGCCAAATTTCTGGGAAATAAACAACTATTTGTGTTGTACACAGTGTTTATCCTAAACCTTACATTATAAAATACAGTACTAACAGCATAAAAAGTAAAGTAAAACATGAAATACCAAAATAAAACAATAAAATAAAGTCATTACAAAAATGTGATGTTGATATTCAGTAGTAAAGTTCGACTTGCGACCATTTTGACTTACGACCAGTTTCTCGGAACCGAACTCGGTCGTAAGTCGGATGGTAGGTGTATCTTGTTTCAAATTTTGGCCCATTTCGAGTTTCAGAGGCCGTATCTCATTAAACATTGGTCTAATATGATTAATATTAACATTCATAGAGAATATCCAAACAAGAGGAGATTTGGGTGTGGGGAAAACCATTGAGTTCATTTTTATGTGACAATTTATTTTGAGTTTGGAGGTTGTGCACCAAGCCAGATAAGATGAGGGCACCATTGCAACCTCATAAATAATTGAAGCCATTCATAAAATGCCCTTCAGTAAAGCTCGGAAATTACAAAGCTGGGGACTCAGCTGTATAACAGTTTTTAACTCAAAGCAGTTTTGTTAATTTTGATAATTAAAAAGTCACTAAAGCCAATTCAGTCCATTCTTAAATATATTTTTTATTTTTATATGCATGAAAATTACTTGTCATTATTATATAGGTGGTATCATATGGCTCTTCAAGTGCACCCGAGGAATGGACGGCCCTTCAACCAGTTAGCAATTATTGCAGTAAATCAGGTAAGAATAATGAAGGCTACTTCATAATTAGAGGGATAAACACTTATAACCTGCTGTATATGCGAGGCCTCCTGTATTCTATTTTTATTTCATTTATTATGTCATTTGCTTATTATTTTTAGTGAGACCCTCATAGCCATCAGCAAATAAGTGATATTATTTCATGTGATTCACTAGACTGTTTTTTTGGAAATTCATTTGAACTCCTTTATGCATTATACTGTACATATCGTAATGTACTTTTTAAATGTAGAAAGAGATGGTTAGAAAGAATCAATTAATTTATTGTTAAACATAGTTTATAAGCTTAATTGAGTAGTGCAGTACTGTAGTCATTTTAGCACTTCTCTTTGAACATATATTGATGAGATATATTAATAAAGAGTACACCTTATTAGAGTACAGCCTCTGTAGTCTGCAACACTTGAGGCCAAACAATTTCTGGATTATGGAATTTTCAGTATGTATTTTAACTACCATTGGTAACACTGCACAATGCTGTACATTGCAGCTCATTACTGGAACGTAAATTTTACTTGTACTGTTCTATATAACTAAGCTGCAGTTCAAGTACACTACCTTTTTAATTTTAATTTCTGACATTCTTATTAAAAATTATTTACATTAAGTTGTGTTACGTTTCTTATCTTTTTGTGTAATTTTTGTACTAATGATTAACATATATTTCAATAAACTTTTCTCTTTTTTGTTCATAGTGTTGTTAGCTCTATTAAATTTTGGCTTCCAACATTGCTGTGCACTATAGTCTAGAATCTTCAAAAGTTCTTTATAGTGTATCAAAGTTAATGTTGTGGATTACGATTTTTTTCTAATTATTAATAAATACCCTATCAGATTAATTATAGCTAATAATGAATTATTCACATGTAAATAAAACTGATGCAGTATGCATAAAGGATGCCATGGGGAAGTGGAAAAAGAATCCTCCTCCTGTAAGCCATACATGTCATAAGAGGTGCCAAAAGTGTTTCTTCTTTTTTTTTGTCTCCCTACCTTGGTGAGAGACAGCTGGTGTACTAAAAAAAATGTATAAGGAGTTTGCCAAGAGTGGCAGTAGTGGGCAGCTAAATGTACTGTGCGATTACCTACATATATTTTTTTACCATTTTGTAGCTACTGGTGAAGAGCTATGTGCAGGATATATCTCTTGTCTTCAGTTTTTAATCTGTAGTGCAGTAATAGAGAAAAAGTTTAGTTTATATTTTAAGCTTTATATATTAATTTCCACTACATATATTTATCTCTGCTGTATTTGTACTGTAAATTGATAAAAATCTATGATTTTTCAATTATAATAGAAAATTAATAATATCCTTTCTATAACTATAACAGTAATAATAAAAATAATAATAATACTAATAATAATAGATATAATAATAATAATAATAATAATAATAATAATAATAATAATAATAATAATATACGTATTTTTATGGATTAAAAATGTTGTAGGTACAGTGAAATCTAGACTGGACATATCTAGGTACTGGACATATAACTAAAAATCTGAATGAAATATTATATGCTCAGTACCTAATACCCTTTCTTATGAATGTCAGTATAAACCAATTTAGAGGGATATTTAAAGAGAGATTATTAAAAAATCAAGTGGAGCTGGACTTGGATGATCACATAAAAGCAGCGACCACTCATTCAAATCGCATAAGAGTAAAGTGTTACTGCATATGGTGAATTCCTAGTAGAAATAGGGTTGCTACATATAAGTAAATTTGTATACAGGAAATCTGCTTAAGGTGAGGAGGAAAACCATTACCAAGTATTTGAAGTAAATCTCAAAGTCAGCAATTATGAAAGTAAGAACTACAGTGTGGAATTTAATAATTTGTAATTTCAGTATTAAAACTAATAATGACTGCCAGTGCATCTTAATGTTTTGCATTTTTTGGTCATATTGTATCTTCCCAATAATATTATCAATACAGTACTGCTTTGAAAATACTGTTCCTATTATAGTATTGTACAGTACTATCATTATAATTGGGTACTATAATTCCTGCGAGAAGCTTAGTCTTTCTACAAGTATTTTTGCCTTCAAAATACAGTACTGTTGGTACAGTGCTACATAGAAGTCGGGTAAGGAATGCTGTAGTGTGAGATGCACAGTTAAGTCATAGTAGGGTGTTGTTATGAATACTACTGTTATGATTTTTAGTTTTACAATTACAGTGTTTTATATTTTTACAGAAACGGCTCCTGGATGTTGTGTATTATTATATTCGGTCACTGACTGCTTCTAACCCCTTCATGTCAGCACGTGACTCCCTCGTTTCCATGTTTGATGATATAAGAAAAAAGGTGACTATTCGAGCAGGAAAGATCTGGAATACTAGCTGTTGTTCTTGAATAATGAGAATGATTATTGTTATTTATATGATGTTCTATCACACTAGTTCATTCTTCAGTACTTTTTTAACTTCTCAACAGTAGCTCAGAAGTCATTGCATTTTGATCATAACCAAGAAGTCCTGGGTTAGAATCATGGGCAGGGAAATATATATGACTGTCTCCTTACACTCTACTGCCTCTGTTCACTTTGCAATAAGTAGGTACCCATGTGTTAGGTGAGTGTTGTGGGTCACATCCTGGGGAAATAGTATACCATATACCATAAGATATTGTAGGGCCAGGCTTTAAAAAGAGCCGGAATAGATGGCATGTATGTACGTATATTAGCTTGTAAAATAAACATGAAGGAATTTGAGATTAAAAAGAAAAATCAAGCATACTTGTAACTACCTTTTTAATGTATTCATCTTTCTGTTATACAGAAGGATGAGTACATTAAGAATTAAATACTGTATGTACATGCACTTATATAGAAGACATAATTAAGAGAGCCTGGTTAAGTTTTCTGTCTTCATTTTTTCTCTAAAGACCAATTAAATTCTTTACACAGTAGAATAGCATGTTTAAAACCATACTAGAAAAACTGTCACTCATAATTTTGTTTGTGCTGCTCATCTGAATTGTATTTCATGAAGCACTAAACCCATGTGGATCATTCAGTGCAAGAAGTGGTAGATGCTCGATCCTTCAGCTATTTATATCCTACTTTCTGAAGTAGTGTAGTTTGTCATTTGGACTAGCTGCCTTTGTCATCTAATGTATAGGGTACAGTAGTTGAATATTTTTCTCATTCTAATATTTGATACAGTTTATAATTTCTTTACAGTATGTATCAGCACAGAATAATGAACCCCATCCTGAGGGTATGCGAACACACATGGGACGAGCTCACAGTGGCGAAGGACTGAGACAAGAAATTTGGATCCGACCAGACAGTGGTGCCACACATCGTCGCACTCTGTCACACTCGACCGATGGGGATGGCAATGATGAAGAAAATGAACTCAAGAAACTTCCACTTGAACAGGTATTGACAGTGCAGCTTATTTATGCTCATGCTTGGTTGTAATATTTTTAAAGGATTGTCTGTCAGCTTTTCTTTATTAATAATAGCATGTCTGACAAGACAACTATTAAATGAATGATATTCAGTGTGTTTCCTCTGTATTGGGTCTGCCTACCTTGGTGGGATATGCCTGGTGTGTTAAAAATGAAGGGGCTATTAGAATACAGGGATGTATAATACATGTAAGTAAATGACTATCGAATAACTCTTATGTCCAGTTGTCGTAAGAAATGGGAGAAGTCATGCCTAAATAATTAGTATAAGTCACTAGAAATGCAAAGTTGTGATACACAATGATTGGCAAGCAGAAAACATAGTCTGGCAAAACACTAGTCTCATAATTTTGTCCAGACTAAAAGAAATGCTAGACCATCCATTGCCAGAAAATTGGTGTTGTACCTGTACTAGAAAAAAGAAATGAAAAGGATGCAAGTTTATGGCTGGAGGGACTAAAGATCAAGTGCACAGATGAACTGAACCTTGTTTTAAATGGCACTAAAGATTTTGAAGGATGGATGGGGATGTTGTGGTTTGGAGGATTATCTGAACTGTGATGTCGGTACCCTTCTTGCAAGCCAGTGATTGAATGAGTGACAATAAAAGTGTTTTCTTCTTTGTTGGGCCACCCTACCTTGGGGTGGAGACAGCTGATGTGTTAAAAAAAATTGGGGAGCATAAACTTCCACAGATGGTAAAGCAGTGTTCTATTAGTGGTAAACAAGACTTTAATTGAGCTAAACTGAGAGGTGAAATATCTTTGTAGCCTAGAGAAAATTTCAAATCCATGAGTGCACTTCTGAGAACTGCAGAAATGTGACTTGTAGCTCCATGGTAGCACCTTTCATTCACAAGTAATGGATCTGGATTCAGTTTCAGCTGAGTGGAGATGTATAGAGTATGCACCACTTTTTGTTTTTGAGGACATTCTTAAATATGTAAAGGCTACATAATTTCTAGAATGCTGCTAGAGTCTAAATCCCTTCTGTTTACCCTTTCCTCCCACTGCTGAATTGTTGTGGAACATAGTCTGTCAGAGCATTGTATAGAGGTGGAGTAGGTGGAAGAAAACATAAATAGGATGCAATGATCCATTCTAACCATAATAATCCTAGTAACTTGTTCACTCAAACAAGAACATATAATGCAAAGATATGCATCATTCACTCCCTAAAACATCAGGGTGATAAGTCCTATGCTTGCCCCAAACAGCAGACCTCAAAAGGTTGAAGACTACAAGGAGGTTAAGAGATTGATGGCGAGTAAGCCAAAGAGCAAGAATATATGATGAGGCTGTGATTGCTTACTAAAATGATTATAAATTTTTTATTGTACTTCATTATTTTCATTAAATCTCAGAAATGCTTATGCTATAAATGTTAACTTGAGATTTACTGGTATGCACTATTGTTTGCTTTTACAGTTGATGAAGAGATTCCTTACCAGTTACCTTCACTGCCATGGAATGCTGTTTTCTCGAGTGGGTTTGGATGGGTTCCGTGAGTGCTGTGTAATGATGTTACAGGAGTTCTCTGTGTTACTGCGTTCATCACCTCCGCGACTTTCAACCAACCATTTGCTACAGATCATGGCCATTAACATGTATGCAGTTAGCAATACTGAGCTCAAGGGTGAGTGTTAAACTTTTTTTTTTTTTTTATGTAAATATAACAGCCAGGGCTGTGCAAGCTGAAAGCTTTAGTAAAGCTTGTGCTGTACTGTCAAACCCCCAAATTTGCAGGGAAATATTTTTAGAGGTTGTGCAAACCTAGAATCTCTGAACAATACAAATTTGTGTCTTCATTATAAATTTTGTAACAGATTGGGGTTCACTTTATGCTTCATAGTACATATCTCTTTAAATGTTGCTCAAAATGATTTTGACCATTTTGATAAGACTGGTCAAAATAAAAAAATACATTTTGGTATTAAAGAGCCAGTGACCACATTATCAAGAAAATTTTGTCGTTTTGAATTTAAGGGACTTTCACTAAGGGTAAAAAAAAAAAAAAAAAATCTGCTCTTGGATTGCTCATTAGTAAAAATATTGGCTAATCAAATATTGTGAAGTATGAATCTTGAGAATTTTGGGGGTTTGGCTGTACTGTATACTATGTACAGCTGAATCTCAGAATTCACACAGATTGTGTTCCTAGATATGTGAATCCTGAAGCAGTAGATAATAGGAAATTTCACATACAGGAGGGCCTCACTTTACAGCATTTCACTGGTACAGAGGTTTTCAATTATACCCATTCTTCATTTATTTAGGCAACCTACAATAAATATATTCACCACTCACTATAAGCTTAGTATGAAAGTATTTTGAGGTAAGTAACGTGTGTACTGTATAAAAATTTTTTAGGCCTAGCTCTATTGCTCACTTAATATATGATAGTGTAAACATGTTATCAGGCTTTTATATGCATTTGAAAGTGAAAAAAGGCTATGTTTCACTGTACAGTGGTAACCTGGAATGTAATCTGCTGTATAGGTGGGGCCCTCCTTTATCTGCATTACAGTGGACCCCCGACTTATGAACGTAATTCGTTCCAGAAGGCTGTTCGAGTGCCGTTACCGAACGAATTTGCTCCCATAAGGAATAATGTAAATTAGATTAGTCCGTTTCAGACCCACAAAAATACACTTAAAAAAGCACTTACATAATTGTACGAGTTGGGAGCTGATCGTAAGTCGGGGGTCCACTGTATTAAAATTATTCTTGTTCTATATTTATATGTCCATAACTGAATCTCAAAAAAAAATATCACTATAATCTGCTTAATTCTGACATACATAAGAAACAATAAACATGGTCTAACGGAAATCTTAAGGTTAATTTTCAGTTTAGCTGTTATGCAATGAGCATTAAAGAAAATGTGCACCAAGAAAAAATGGGAATTTCCAAAGCTACCTGTGAAATGGCCTTCAGTGATGATGCACAAAAATTCTGTGGTTTGACTGTACTATATACAGTACTGTACTGTCTAATGTACAGTGGACCCCCGGTATTCGATGGCATCGGTATTCGATAAATCCGGTATTCGATGCATTATATCGCAAAAAATTTTCCTTGGTATTCGATTGAAAACCCGGTATTCGATACGATTCGTACGAGACCTGTCCACATGTGGCCTGAACTGCCCCTTGTGTGCCAGTGTTTACAAGCCAGCCAGTGTGCGCGCATCTAAGGATACATTCGGTACATTCCATATTATCCATATTATCACTGTGTTTGGTGCTTGTTTCTGCAAAATAAGTCACCATGGGCCCCAAGAAAGCTTCTAGTGCCAACCCTGTGGTAAAAAGGGTGAGAATTAGTATGGAAATTAAGAAAGATTTTGAAGGGTTTGGGGCTAACCCTGAGAAGCCTATACCAGTTGTGGAATACATTGTGCCTATTTCAAAAATTAAGGAAATGTGTGCACAGTGGGTTGAAGTGCAAACCTTTATGGATGAAAATCACCCTAACATAGCTATTACAATGACAATGTTGTGGCCCATTTTAGACAAATCGTAAAGGAACGGGAGGTACAGAGCTCTTTGGACAGATTTGTTGTGCGACAGAGGTCCAGTGACTCTCAAGCTGGTCCTAGTGGCATTAAAAGAAGAAGGGAAGTAACCCTGGAAAAGGACTTGCTACCTCAAGTCCTAATGGAAGGGGATTCCCCTTCTAAACACTAACACCTCTCCCCTCCTTCCATCCCATCAATCATCACCAGATCTTCATTAAAGGTAAGTGTCAATTATTTTATTGTTATTGTAATTATTCTATTGTATTAAACTTAATATTTCATGTAGTAAAATTTTTTTTTTCATACTTTTGGGTGTCTTGCACGGATTAATTTGATTTTCATTATTTCTTATGAGGAAAATTGATTCGGTTTTCGATATTATCAGTATTCGATGAGCTCTCAGGAACGGATTAATATCGAATACCGGGGGTCCACTGTATACTATATAATATATACTGTGTACTGTACACTGTCTTATATACTGTGTACTTTGCACTGTATATTGAATCATCGTCAACACATTCTTTATGCAATGTTCTGCTTATATACCAGTGCACTTGGTGCTACTAAACAGTTTTATTATTACAATATGTTAGCAGTCCATCTATCTGCTTGTGTCTGTCTGTCTATTCTTCCACTGATGTTTTAGTGCCCAGTCTATAACTTTGTAAGTAATATAGTTACTGCATTGAAAATTAAGAGAGATATTCAGCTCATCTGAGCAGAGTATCAGACCTCACACTCAGGCCTTTGAAAAGTCATATATTAAACTTCAGGAGTAGGTAATTTTTTTTAAATGTTCCTCTGTTGGCATCTTCTTGATGGGAACACAGTATTATATGGCATAAGTGGTACTTTGTTCTTTGTTATATTTCTTCTGGGGGTCTTTTTTTTTTCCTAGCGTTGATTCATATTTTAAGTTGAAGAGTACATAAATGTTTCTGAAAAAATTATTGTATTATGAACATATAGCCTGCTTGCAGTGCCCCTGTTCTTTGTCATAATATTTATATTTCTTTATATAGTAAATGTTGAGCTATTTGAGTACATTATTGCAGTTTTTATCTGCTGTGAGCTGCTGTTTCTTGCATATATAATCTTGGTCCCCAAATCTTTTACTTCCACACTTCTCCCTAAAAACCTAGCATTCACCTCTTTTACAACCTCATTTATAAATACTGTATTTTAAAAAACCATGATATCGTGCATCTCTGTCTAAGGCCTACTTTTACTGGAAAATAATACCTCTGTTTCCTACATACCCTAACTTAAGTCTCACTATCCACATAAAAGTTTATTACTGCTTGTAGTATTCTTACTGTGTACTAGCTCTTTACATTTGCAACATGTGCCACATTGTTCCTCTATCCATTCCATTATATGCTGTTTCTAAATGCATAAATGCAACTAAAAATACCTTACCTTTAAATAAGTATTGTTCATTTTTATCCTTCACTGTAAATACTTAGTCTACACACCCCCTACCCTTCCTAAATTCTTGTTCTTCTGTATTCCTAACTCTTTCAATATTAATTCAGTACACTTTACCCAGCATACTCTTGTATGATAATGATAATGCTTTATTTCTTTGAGCATATTGATAATGTATTTATATGGGGTAGTTTTTTTTTTCCAACAAGTCGGCCGTCTCCCACCTTGGCAGGGTGACCCAAAAAAAAAGAAAATCCCCGAAAAGAAAATACTTTCATCATTCAACACTTTCACATCACTCACACATAATCACTGCCTTTGCAGAGGCACCCAGATACAACAGTTTAGAAGCATATAGAAAGATATACATATAACATACCCATCCAAACTGCCAATATCCCAAACCCCTCCTTTAAAGTGCAGGCATTGTACTTCCCATTTCCAGTACTCAAGTCCGGCTATATATAAATAATCGGTTTCCCTGAATCCCTTCACTAAATATTACCCTGCTCACACTCCAACAGCTCATAGATACATAGGCACAAAAGAAAGCTACTAATTGTGCAGTGCATTTCTGGCAACTAATCATAAGGTTTACAAGCTACTTAAGAACCAGACAGAGCTTTATGTAGGACTTCTCATAAGTACAATCATAAGTTCGAAAAGAAAGGTAGCTAATGACAAAGTGGTTTATTACAAAACATTTGAGGCCTGGTCACAGACCGGGCCATGGGGGCATTGACTCCTGAAACCCTCTCCTGGTATTAAAACTGGTTCAACGATCTTCAGTTTTATGGCATAGTTGAATAGAGATGGTGAAATTACAGCAAGTACAGTACAAATCCAATGGGATAGTATGTTACCAGTTATATATGGGAGTTGAAGGAAGACTGGAAGAAGAACAGGGACATATGTGGATGATAGGTATTGTTTGACTTGCAAATTGCTATCTTGATTACATTGAGATGAGATGCTTTTTAACAATAGCATTGAAGCGATTGGCTGATAGGGGACCTTTAGAAACTTCAGACAGGGAGTTCCAGATTTTAGGGCCTTTTATGCCATTGAGTTTTTAAACAGGTTGAGTCAGGCTAGGGAATATTATTTTTATGTATTATTATCCAAAAATAAGAGGTAAACCTATATGGGTTGCAAAGCAATAGTTACTGAAAGGTTTGGATGGCCTTGAGAGGGGAGGTCGTTTGCAAGGACGTTGGCGAGGGGGATGAGCAGGAGGGGGGGGGAGAGGTTGTTAGTTGAAGGAGAGGAGGGGGGCTGGGGTCCGAGGAAGAGGGGTTTGGTGGTGGTTGGGAAAGGGGGATTGGCGGGAGTCTCAGGGAAATGCCACTGAAGGTTGCTCATGAGGCGTGCCCTCCACACCCAGATGCGGCGGGTCCAGGGACCTAGAACAACCTTTCCAAACGCTGGGGGGTCACAGTTTCCCAGTAGGCCGAAGGAGTGTTTTTAATCAAACTTTGTTTGATTGTGCGGCTACTGATTTATATGACAGTTAACAAGATTAGAGGAGTAAGAGACAGCTTGGTATCTTTATTAAAGAGACGTTTCACCTACTCAGCAGGCTTCTACAGTTGACATACAAAGGAGATAGCATAAGTAGTGATGTAGATATGAGGTGATCACTCCTTCAGCCTCGAGAATTTAATTTGAGGTGGTCAGTTCCCTCAACCTTCAGCTCCATCGTTTCGATGAATGTGAAGCTGAAGCATGAGAAAGCAGCCTTCTTTATTGCCGGAAGTGAAGTGTGTAAGGCGTTTCATGAGGTGAGGCCACTAGTATTGAGCAGCAAGGTTGTAGATGTCCTCATTACCAAGATACTAAATTGTTGTGCATGTCATACTCATCAACTGACTAAATAATATTGTATACCATTCATATATTACAAGGTTAGAGCTGTTTACCTATCACCCTATTTTCGTAACTAGTGGCTTCATTACCTCATCCTTCAGGTTTTTTCCCGTTATTATTATTATTATTATTATTATTATTATTATTATTATTATTATTTAGGGAAGAGCTAAATATTGTGTGTCTGCCCGAAATGCTCAGGCATGTTAGTGGCTTTCTTTGTACTTAACAATATTTTATAACATGTAAATCACAAATTGTATATTATGCAAAGAAATAAAAAAAATATTTAGTCAATTTGTCGGTATTGTACACCACTAGTTAACGAAATTCGTAGGGGTCATACAGAGCCTGAGGAATAAGAGACAGTTTCGATCAAAGTAAAGGGCGAATGCGTCATTTCGATCTAGAGCCCTTCCCCCCTCACGAGGGGTTTATTTACAAGAAAATGGCGCGCACGTACCAAAGTACGTTTATAAAGACCTATGTAATCAGTGACTTAGTGTCCTTACTGATGCACAATGCGATTGTACTTAATTTTATTAATAATAAAAAAAAGGTAACTGCAACAGGATGGGTTCTCCAAAAATAAAATTTTGAAACACATTAGTCTGGAAAGAAAGTCAATACCGTGGCTGGGACAATTGTGGCTTGACACTGAAGCAGGACGGACTGAAACGTCATAATATAAGGCTCTTTCATGTTATTCTGAGCTGGGAGATATGAGTAATGTGATTTGTCATATGGTCCAAGTCCGACCGAAATGTCTTCATAAGTTTCTCTCTCCAAAGTGCGGGTTATTTATGTATTGTGTATAGTAAGGAAAGGGAGTGCTTCTGCCCAGTGAAGGGATGGATCCCCCTGAGCCCGGAGGTTATACTGCTTTAGATCAGAGTTCTTCCCGTTTGTATACATTATATGTACTATTATAGTGATTGGATTGAAGATATACATGTCTTAAACTTGCCATGTGCACATCCTATCCCCACAACTGTTCTGTATACATCAATCAATGTCTTGAGCACATCCTTCACACATGTCCTGAGCACGTCCTCCACACCTGTCCTGAGCACATGCTTCACACACGTCCTGAGCACGTCCTCCACACCTGTCCTGAGCACATCCTCCACACATGTCCTGAGTACATCCTCCACACCTATCCAGAACACATCCTCCACACCTGTCCTGAACACATCCTCCACACCTATTCTGAGCACATCCACCACACCTGTCCTGAGCACATCCTCCACACATGTCCTGAGTACATCCTCCACACCTATCAAGAACACATCCTCCACACCTGTCCTGAACACATCCTCCACACCTATTCTGAGCACATCCTCCACACCTGTCCTGAGCACATCCTCCACACGTCCTGAGTACATCCTCCACACCTATCCTGAACACATCCTCCACACCTGTCCTGAGCACATCCTCCACACATGTCCTGAGTACATCCTCCACACCTATCCAGAACACATCCTTCACACCTGTCCTGAACACATCCTCCACCTATTCTGAGCACATCCTCCACACGTCCTGTGCACATCATACATGTCCTGAGCACATCCTCCACACCTGTCCTGTACAATGTTTTGTTCCGCACTTGTCCTGTGCACCTGTCATCCACACCTCTGTAGACGTGTTGTACACATATTCTGTACAGGTTTTCCTCACCCTGTGTCATGTATGAGAGTACGTGGTCTCTTCATAAGTTTCTTGTAGCCCTCTGGCTCTTTAAACGTTCTTTGAAGTATAATCTCGGTAATGCTTTGTCTTTTAAGTATGCCAGTAGTCTTTTATTATTGTTTATTCTGCAGTCATCTTTATACAGTATTGCATCTTTTATCATATCTTAATCATTTTATGCAAATCTTAGTCTCATTGTGCATTTTTGCAATTTTCTAATTTTTATCAAGTTGTGTTTTTAATGATTTGTCTTTTATGATTTTTCATGCTCTCGTGTATAATATTCTCTCCCTCTCTGCTGTACTTATAACTTTGCTCTTAAAAACAAGACTAAAAGTTGTTTGAAAATGCGCAACCTGTAAAGGTCACACAGCTTTTGGGGGAACGGCAGTCTGTCGTGTTTATTTGTTGAACTAGGAGGGAGGGGATGATATTTCCAATCTTTTGTATCAAGAGCCCTCCGTCAACATCAAGTCACTCCACTTGAAGGGTCTTGTTATATTAATCGTCTCTAATCTCGACTCAATTTTAGGCCCTTCAAGGAAGGTGCCTTGATCCAGGTGAGGGGGCTCTTGATCCTGTGAATTGGAGCTACCCACTCCTTCCATGGCTCAAACATCTGATTGCCTACCGTTCTCCAGGGACTGTAAGACACATTTAAGGTAATAAACTCAGGGAGCAGACAGGATTCGACCCGTGTATACACTGTACGTGGTCCTCTTGCGGAGCATTTGACTGAGAAAATTGTGAACACGGAAAATGTTTATAGCAACCTTCAAAAAAGTGAATTTATATACGAGCCTGGCCAGCTCTTCATGACGCAGAATTTTGAATCCAATGGTGTCACATTTATTTTTGTACGTTTCCTAACCTAATCTAACAAAAACTAAGCCTAACCTAGCCTAGCGTATGTGGAAAAAACACGTACTTTTAGTTCAGGACATCGATTAAGACGATTCGCCACGAGTAACTTCCTTAGTCCTAGTCTAGCTTGTCTGATCCTAGCTTACCGTGCCTACCATATTCTAATATAATCAAACCTAACCTAACCTTGTGGGACTAAAGCGTGAGTGGATGTAATGATAGGTTGGTCACTCAGGCTGCGAGATCACTCCCCGAGCTCTTGTGGGGTTCTTTACTGGTAAACTTTAAGTGATGTACCGTGGGAACACTGCTGACTTCTTGTGGATGCCTGAACCGGTGGTTAGTGTTCACCTAACCGGGTTTTGTTACGTGCGAAGGGGGAGAATTATCATCATGGAAAAATGCCTAATCCGTAGGGGTCACACAACGCCTTGGGAGTGGGAGACAATCAGATTTAATTCGAAAGGAGGGTTGGGGGGAAGAGTATTTCCAGCAAGTGAAGGTGTAGCTCCAGCAAGTGAAGTTGTAGCTCCAGCAAGTGAAGGTGTAGCTCCAGCAAGTGAAGGTGTAGCTCCAGCAAGTGAAAGTGTAGCTCCAGCAAGTGAAGGTGTAGCTCCAGCAAGTGAAGGTGTAGCTCCAGCAAGTGGAGGTGTAGCTCCAGCAAGTGGAGGTGTAGCTCCAGCAAGTGAAGGTGTAGCTCCAGCAAGTGAAGGTGTAGCTCCAGCAAGTGAAGGTGTAGCTCCAGCAAGTGAAGGTGTAGCTCCAGCAAGTGAAGGTGTAGCTCCAGCAAGTGGAGGTGTAGCTCCAGCAAGTGAAGGTGTAGCTCCAGCAAGTGAAGGTGTAGCTCCAGCAAGCGAAAGTGTAGCTCCAGCAAGTGAAGGTGTAGCTCCAGCAAGTGAAGGTGTAGCTACAGCAAGTGAAGGTGTAGCTCCAGCAAGTGAAGTTGTAGCTCCATCAAGTGAAGGTGTAGCTCCAGCAAGTGAAGGCGTAGCTCCAGCAAGTGAAGGTGTAGCTCCAGCAAGTGAAGGTGTAGCTCCAGCAAGTGAAGGTGTAGCTCCAGCAAGTGAAGGTGTAGCTCCAGCAAGTGAAGGTGTAGCTCCAGCAAGTGAAGGTGTAGCTCCAGCAAGTGAAGGCGTAGCTCCAGCAAGTGAAGGCGTAGCTCCAGCAAGTGGAGGTGTAGCTCCAGCAAGTGAAGGTGTAGCTCCAGCAAGTGAAGGTGTAGCTCCAGCAAGTGAAGGTGTAGCTCCAGCAAGTGGAGGTGTAGCTCCAGCAAGTGGAGGTGCATCTCCAGTGAGGTCTTGGTCATAATTCAGGTGCCGAAGCTTGTGTATGTCTTACATATCTCAAGCTGTATCTAGCGGCTGACACGGGTGTGTAGTCCATATCAGGTTGCATCTTAGGGCTGACACAGGTGTCCTCCCTGTCTTGTTGGAAAAATAAAGTTGTAGGGGAGTAAAACAAACTGCCTAGTGTTGCCACTGAAATAGATTGAAAACCGCGTTAAATAGGGTAGACTGCTACTCGCGAATGAAAATAGTTGAGTGTAACTAGGATTTGCTTTGCTGTTGCCAGTAGTCCTACGGTAGTGGCAGTTAAGTTTGACAGCTTTTTTTTATGGACTCCATACTCTACACTTGGTAGATAAGAATAAGAAGTTTATTTTGACATGATACATGGTTGTACAGAGGAATATAATAGTTGGGTGTACATGCCAAACGCCCCTTTGTATGTAGAGCATTTCGGGCAAACTTAAAAACTGACTTAAGATTAGGAAGGCAATAATAGTTCATACGGTCATTAGATAAGTTACAATGAGTACAAGAGAATTGAATATTCTATTAGGTAATGCTACATAGCTTTGGTAAGTATAATAGAGAATAATTACAGTATTGAATTAGTTTATAGAGATTACAGTATTATAATAGAACAGTTTAAAACAATTTACAATATGAGATATTACAATTTAGTACTATTTAAAGCAATGAAATTTAGACATCCTAATTTTGTAGTAGTAAGTGGTTGGGCAATCCTCAGCACAATATGAGTAGCTTTTGAGTAGCTAGTAGGTATTAGGTACGGTTTGTCTGGTTAATTTTGAGTGATGAGGTGATTTCTTATTAGGGTCTTAAACTGATTTGCAGACAGGAGTCCTTTAGTGTGTTTTGGCAATGAATTCCAGATCTTGGGCCCTTTACGTGCATAGCATATTTACATGGGGAGAGATGGACACGAGGGACATCGAAGAGTGATTTGTGCCTCGTATTATGGATGCGTGTTCTGTTATAGTTATCAAGGAGGAGTTTGAGAGGAGGGTTTATATTTGAGTACAGTGTTCTGTGTATGTTGTAGACACAATAATAAGTGTGGATGTTTTGTATATTAAGCAAGTTAAGACTCTTGGAAAGAGGTGGAGTGTGTTGTCTAATGCAGGAGTTAGTAATCAATCGCACTGCAGCTTTTTATTGGGTTATTAAACGCTTAAGGTGATTTGCTGTGGTTGAGCCCCATGCACAAATACCATAGGTGAGGTAAGGGTAAGTGAGAGAGTGGTACAGAGCTAGAAGAGCTGATTGGGATGCATAGTACCGTGTCTTTGAAAGGATGATAGTCAAAAGTGTACAGTGGCACATAACTCAAGCGATTAAGTCCTAGCATTTTAGCTAGTTCAGTGTGTGAGGTTTTTCCGTGGAGACGCATCACGTCCAGTTTTGTTGCCATAAAGCCATTTTTTTTTTGTTACCACTTGATATTTATGGTGGCGTTTAACGTGGGGCGTTAATGGTTAGTTCATAAAGTGCGATGATGCATTAGCATTGTATTCTACTAGTTTTGCTTATATTGCTTATAAAGATGTTAGATTGGCAAGATTGAGTTAAATGTCTGGTACAGCTCTGTAAGGTCTCCAAATTTTTAAAGTTTAAAAGACGCCAAAATCTCTCTGAAACGTCAAAATATACAGTAAAAACAAGTAGTCTCAAACAGGATTCCTGGTCCTGTTTTTGCCTCATTAACACGTAAGATTACAGGAAATTCTTTCTATTACTACTTACATCCAATATATTCAATACATGTACCCAGTTGTGTGTGTGCACTGAATTTTCTTCTAATTTTTTTAATAGCTCTTGCCCTTGTAGTGTTTTCTTTTAATTCGATTTGGAAGTAGGTTAGAATCCTTTCTTGCTAAGTAGGTATGGGAGACGGTCGGTGTGGAAAATTGCATTTAGCTGAATGTATCATTATATACATAACAGTAAATGAACAAAGATAATTATTATTTATCAGTTAGACAAGTAGGAGTTTGGGACACCTAGGTCGCAAAAATGTCCCCCTTCGATACCTACCACTATCATATCCACAAGTTGCTCTGGACCTATTAATCATAAATGAAATATACATCACCAGGAATGCTGGTAAATACATAAATTTGTGGACTATATTAAAATAATAAATGATTATAGATACACATATATACATTTATACAACAGAAGGAGAATATATCTTAATCATAACACTCACCAATTTGACTGGAGATTAATGTGTCATGTACAGGACCCCCCCTTTTGCCTACATTTATGAAGAATTTACTGGCCAGAAATTAAACATAATTTAGACAGCTTATCTGAGGTTCCTGGAGTTGTCCTGTCCTGTCACCTGATTCTCAAATTATGCAGGAATGCACATCCAACAATTTCGCCTCCTATTTGAGAGGTATCAGCCCAATTTTAACCTCTAGAGCACGAAAAATTCTTCCCATTATTCACAACGTGTTATTTAATTCAAACAAAATGGCGACTCTTCTGCGCAGGCGCAGGCTCAGTTTCCCATTTTCCATAATATAATTTTTATTAAATACAATATAGGCCATCTATTTACCTATAAATTACCGTATTTACGGAAAATATGTACAGTATTTTCCACAGTCGGTGTGGTAAAAAAAAAAATAATGAAATGGGAAAAATTGGGTGTTTGAATATTCCTAGGGATTATGTGATAGTGTTGGCATCATCACTCCCAGCTGCCCGGTCTCAGACCGGGCATGCTGGAAATGTTGCACAAGAGCTATCGAAGACACAAAGGAAAGTAAAAAATAGATGTATACTGAGTGTAAAGTATAAACTTGTTCGATTTACCTGCCATCTTACGTGTTTATGAGACAAATTTAAGAATAGCAATCCTGTCGGAGCACAAAACATATAACAAGCTTCCGTTTCACACTCGTTTGATAGGACGATAGTTTTATAATAGAGATAATGATGGTAGTTTTTGTGGTGGTAGTGACGGCCGTGGCTTGAAGGGTGGTGGGAGTAATGAGTCGGTGGTACCTTTGATGAGTTCCGAGAGTTTTTCTACTCCCGGAGCCCGGCCATGGGCCAGGCTGGCCTGGTGCTTGCTTGGTCAACCAGGCTGTTGCTGGCCCGCAGCCCCACTTATCCATCACAGCCTGGTTGATCTGGCTCCTGGTGAAGATACTTGTCCAGTTTCCTCTTTATATTCAAGGGGAAGCGCTAAATCCGTAGGGGTCATACATTGCCTGGGGGGTGTAAATCAGGTTTGATCCAAGGAAAGGGTTGGGGGGTTCTTGTATTATTTTAAAAATCCCTTCATCATCATCGAAACATCCTCTTTCCTGAAGTGGTGGAGAGTAGTTTTAGTTGTGCCAGCCCTGGAGTTAATTAAGGACGGAGAAGGTATAGTACAAATGGTTGTGGAGGTGGTGTGGTAACGGGGCTGTGATGGTTGTAGCTGCCGGTGGTGGTGGTGGTGGTGGTGCAGTGAACTGAGACGGCCTTGTGAAGGTCGCACCAACCCCCCCTTCCTTTCCCCCGTCCTCTCCCTCCCTCGTTTTCCCCTCCGTCACTCCCCTGCATTCCTTCCCCCTCCCCTTCCCCTCACCATGACTCCAACACGCGTGGTCTGCACTTCCTGTCATTTGTAGCTCCTGTTAACTCACATGTTCCTACACCACACCTGTCCATCACCACGCCTGGTAATGGACAAGTGGAAGACAAGTTCCAACGTTGACAAGCGCAAAGTAACTCATTTTGGGTGAAGCATTCTCAGATATGAGTACAAAATGTATCAATACAAAATGTTTGGCAACTAACTAAAAAAAAAAGCAGAAATAGTAGCAAGCAATGACTATATGCGAGCAGTAAAGTTAACACAATGCTAGGTTTTATAGTTATAAACTTCAACACATTGACTCAATACACATGTAAAACTTGTTCTTGAATATGCCGTTCCGTTTTGGCCTCCAGATTTCTCAAAAACGAAAATTTACTGGAGAGGGTACAGAGAAGAGCTTCCAGACTCGTACCATCATTCAGAAACAAAGCCTTTGAAGAAATTCTCAACCTTTTTTTTCTCATAAGAAAAAGAGACTACGAGATCTTATTCAGACCTTTAGAATATTACATTGATTTTGTAAACTGTAACACGAAGAACTGTCTGAAGTGCTGAATGAGTCCTTAGCTCGAAACAGTGGAATGAAACTGCGAGACAGAAGATGAAACATGAACGCATGCAAAGTTTTTATATTTTTGCAAACGGAATTATACCAATGAAATAAACATTTGCTAATACAGTCACTGAAGAACCAGCTAGACAGACACTTTGCAAGTGTAGGATTAGACTAGATATAACTTGGCCGAGTGGGAGTACACCTGTCTCTTACCACACCTGTTCATCACACTTGTCTGTCGCCACGCCTATCCATTGCACCAGTCCATCATCACACCTGCCCTTTACAACATGTGTCTATCGCCACTCTTGTCACCAAAATAAATATTAAACACTAAACACAGTTGCATTATTTTCCTAATTTCAAATCACAAAATATTTGACCACTGAAGAGCGTTATAATCACAACACGAGAGAGAGAGAGAGAGAGAGAGAGAGAGAGAGAGAGAGAGAGAGAGAGAGAGAGAGAGAGAGAGAGAGAGAGAGAGAGAGATTAAATAATCCTCGACTTACCCTCTCTCTCTCTCTCTCTCTCTCTCTCTCTCTCTCTCTCTCTCTCTCTCTCTCTCTCTCTCTCTCTCTCTCTCTCTCTCTCTCTCTCTCTCTCCCTCTCTTACACAGGGTTTGACAAGGTTAGGTTAAGAATCCCTAACTCACTCCCTCCCTCCCTCCTTCTCTCACTCTCCCTCCTTCCCTCTCCCTCCCTCCCTCCTTGACCTTGTGTAGTTTCCTCTTAAGTTTCCTACATTGCTGTGTTTGCTGATGGCGTCAAATTCCAGGAACCACATCCTCCCCCCCTCCTCCACACCTTTGTGTGTGCCTCCTCTGTGGCATTTCCCTCTTCATATTCTCTCTGTTCTTCACACCTGTTTCATCTTGCTCTCCTTGCACACCTCCTCTCACCCCCCCTTCTTATATTCCCCTGTTATCATCCTCTTCCGTACCTTTATTCTCTTCTCCCTCTTCCTTTTCTGTTCCCTTTTTATCACCAGTTCTATTTTACTGTTTTCTCAAGGCCTTCTTCACTTACCTCCTTACCTTACCTTTCCTTCTTCCCTTACATCCTCTTCCTTCTTCCCTTACATCCTCTTCCTTCTTCCCTTAACTCCTCTTCCTTCTTTACCTCTCCTCTCCTGATGCTCTCTCACCTTCACTCTCCTACTCTTCCCTTCTCTCCTCTCTTCTTCCCTCACCTTTACTTCCATACTCTTCTCTTTCCTTAAATCTTTCCTCTTCCTTTCTCTCCTCCATCTCTTTCTCATTTCCTCTTCGTCTCTTCTTCCCACTGTGTAAGTATCATATAGACTAGGGTAGCAGCACAATGCTAATGTTTCCAGTTTTGTTAAATAAAAAAGAGATTTTTTTTGCCAGCCTCCGCCATGTTCATGGGACCGTACACAGGACAATAACCTTCACTTCTGTACTTCATTATTCATTTGTCTTATGACTGTGACGTTCACTGATGGTGGGGGTTAAGGTGTGGAGAGTGTGGGGGTGATGTTCAGTGATGGTGGGGGTTAAGGTGTGGAGAGTGTGGGGGTGATGTTCACTGATGGTGGGGGGTTAAGGTGTGGAGAGTGTGGGGGTGATGTTCAGTGATGGTGGGGGTTAATGTGTGGAGAGTGTGGGGGTGATGTTCACTGATGGTGGGGGTTAAGGTGTGGAGAGTGTGGGGGTGATGTTCAGTGATGGTGGGGGTTAATGTGTGGAGAGTGTGGGGGTGATGTTCACTGATGGTGGGGGTTAAGGTGTGGAGAGTGTGGGGGTGATGTTCAGTGATGGTGGGGGTTAAGGTGTGGAGAGTGTGGGGGTGATTTTCACTGATGGTGGGGGTTAAGGTGTGGAGAGTGTGGGGGTGATGTTCAGTGATGGTGGGGGTTAATGTGTGGAGAGTGTGGGGGTGATGTTCAGTGATGGTGGGGGTTAAGGTGTGGAGAGTGTGGGGGTGATGTTCACTGATGGTGGGGGTTAAGGTGTGGAGAGTGTGGGAGTGATATTCACTGATGGTGGGGGTTAAGGTGTGGAGAGTGTGGGGGTGATGTTCAGTGATGGTGGGGGTTAGGGTGTGGAGAGTGTGGGGGTGATGTTCACTGATGGTGGGGGTTAAGGTGTGGAGAGGGCCTGGGGGATGGGTACTGTATTATCATTCAGCGGTGATAAATTCTAATTTAACCAAAGATAATCCACAAACTTGGCAGACAGTCACACTCAGGGCAGCGCATTAAAGCCTGTTGAACGTTTTGCACTCTAGTAGGATTGTTGATGTTTGGTTATCTCCCATCCCTTCCATTCCCTAGGTGCTGTTTGACCCTTATCGGCTTATCGCTGCTTCTTGAATACAGCAATAAGAAGGTAGTGGTGGAAGGTATAATATAGTTTGAAATCCAGTCACGTGTGCCGCTTTATCAAATCACGATTAAGCTCTACACAGAGGGAACGACACGATAAAATAAAATTGGGCATATGTGCATTACCCAGGTATCTTTATTTGAAGACGGAGGGAGAGAGAGAGAGAGAGAGAGAGAGAGAGAGAGAGAGAGAGAGAGAGAGAGAGAGAGGTGGGGGCAAGAAGATAGGAGCGGTTCTAACGTGTATGGGGGTGCGATCCTCACCACTTCAGTACCCTGCGGCTTCTGCTATAACTGCTGCCTTGGCTGCTACTGCTGCTGCTGCTGCTACAACTGCTGCTGCTGCTGCTGTATGTTCAAGGTCGCTTACAATGCACTACCCCCTCTCCGTTCCCTGTAACCTTGCTGCTGGCGTTTATGGTGTTGCTACTACTGGTGCTGCTGCAGCTGATTGTTACGCTGATAATGGGGAAAGTACCTCAATTTCTTTGGATGAAGAGCCCCTCATCATCAAAGAACACCCCTTGAAGGTGTGGTATGCATTAGATTGTAACAAGTCAAAAGGTTCGTCAGAATGGATCCTTTTTGGATTTGTTTCAGAATTCTCTCGAACTCTTTTAGCCGTTTTAGAAATAAAGCAGCGATTACTTTAAACTTTTGAACTAATTTAGAACTTCCAACTTTGAACTCCTGAACATAGAGAAGAGCTGTGTGGCTCTAAAAAAAATCATGCATCAGTGGAGGTATGAATTTTATTTTTTTTTGTATCTTTCTCGAACTATACTCAGTTTTCCAAATTATAGCAGATAAGTTTGTGTGCTTTAGTTGGACCTGGTGGGAAATGTTTTTTGTTGAGAGTGAAGGATGTCATGGGGAGTGGTAGGGAATGTCCGGGAGAGGAGTGGAACAAGGGAAGGGGAGCGGTGGACGGGGTGGGACAAGGGCGTGATGGGGTAAAAGCGCAGTGCGACGTGTTGATGTTAGTTTAATATGTTTATTATGCACCCCATACCCATCCTGTGGGTGGTAGTCAAAAGATTACAGAGGTACATAATTGGTCCAGGGACTGGACTCCAAAGTTTTGATAGCTGAGCAAGTTACAAAGGTAATGAACTAGATCTGGTCATAATCATGACCAAGTTACAAAGGCGTGTTGATGACTGGGGTAGGATTGCGATTGAAAATTAGACACATGTGCAACATATGGGTGTCTTTACTGTAGACGTTTCCCCAACCAGTGGCTTTATCAACACTAATGCAAGGACATAATTGGAAGACAGTAGAACTATATACAAAAGATGATGTAATCAGTCCCTCAGCCTTGGAGTTGGTGAAGACGACCGTACTCGTGAAGAGTCTGAAGACTTCACGACTACGGTGGTCACAACTCTTCAAGACTACGGTACTCTTCACTAACTCCAAGGCTGAGGGGACTGATTACCTCATCTTTTGTATATAGTTCTACTGTCTTTCAGTTATGTTCTTGAATTTGTATCGATAAAACCACTGGTTGGCGAAACGTCAACAATAAAGATACCCAGATGTTGCACATGTGTCTGATTTTCATCTTGTCAGTACTGTATCCCATTCATGTACAGGAATGTGATTAGAGGAAGGATGTTATTGGGGCCGAGGTATGAGTGTGGTAGAAGGAAGAATGCGATGTGGGCTATAGTAGGAGTCTGGTAGGGGAAGAGAAGTGTTTTATATAGAGGTGGTGTAGTGAGGAGGAAAGAGTTAAGACAAGTGGTGTGCGATGGAGACTCTCAGAGTGGTGCAAAATTGCGTTGGTGTGAGGGAGGTAGGGAGAGTGTCCCCCTGAGTGCAGATGGATGCTGGGATAACCCTTACTGTGTTGGTCCTTGGCGGCTGGTTGTTGTCATAAGTGGTTAGCAGTCATCTGCGAGAGATTCTCATGCCAGTTAAGTTACCTTGAGACGATTCTTGGGGTCACTGCCCCCGCGGCCCGGTCCCAGATCAGGCGTCCCAGATCAGACTTGCAAAAGCCTGAGATAATAGATTGAAAAAATGGAAGAAACATGGATAATTCAAAAGGAGAGAGGCAAACGGAGGCGAAAAAAAAAATCGGGGAAGAGACTAACCACTGCAGTGGCAGTGAGGAAAGTGTAAAGATTATCCACCATGCTACACTTCCGAAGTTAAACATGAAGACAGGTACATACCTCATGGTCTGCCATAGTTCTTGAGATGAGTGAAACATAAAAAAGAGATGACTCAAGTAAATATAAATGTGATAACTCAGTGAGCGAACCACAAGAAGGTAATTTGAAGGAGTGAAAACATGAAGATTTCAGGCTTGCATGAGAAACAGTAAACCTTATGTGGATCACAGGTTCTGCCGGTTTCATTGGAGAAACGTGGGGAAGTGGCAGGTAGATGAAGATGACTCTCTGCTCTGAACACTCTTGACTACAGTCACCTCAGCTTCCACACAATGAAGAACAAAAATGAACGGTCTTGTGAAATGAACTCTTAGGATACACTGCTGTAATATTACTGTTAAACACAAAGGACAAGTTAAATTTAGCCCTCCACTACACCCTCCTGACTTGGTACCCTCCACTACACTTTCTTGACCTGGTGCCCTCCACTACACCCCACAGTGCCACAAGAGTGCCACGATCACAACTGCGAAGAAAATGATAGGATGGATAATGAGAACGTTCAAAACAAGAGATGCCAAGTCAGTGATGATCCTTTTCAGATCACTTGTTTTCTCTAGGCTGGAATATTGCTATACATTAACATCTCCGCTCAAAGCAGGTGAAATTGCGGATCTAGAGAGTGTACAGAGATCCTTTACTGTACATATAAGTTCCATCAAACACCTCAACTACTGGGAACGCTTGGAAGCACTTGACTTGTACTCGCTGGAACGCAGGCGAGAGAGATATCATAATTTACACTTGGAAAATCCTAGAAGGAATGGTCCCGAATCTGCACACAGAAATCACTCCCTACGAAAGTAAATGATTGGGCAGGCGGTTCAAAATACCCCCTATGAAAAGTAGGGGCTCCATTGGTACACTAAGAGAAAACACCTTAAGTGTCCGGGGCCCAAGACTGTTCAACAGCCTCCCACCATTCATAAGGGGAATTGAATATTAAAATGGTATAAAATACCGACAGGTTGTTAGGTAAGACACACGTGCAACAGTTAGGTATCTTTATTGTTTTAGACTATGGAACAATACTCTTCTCCAGGCTGAGGGACTGACCACCTCAAAACTACGTCTTCAAGGGAGATGGACTGTTAACATCGTCTTCACGTCTCTTCTGTTTCTACCAACTTTTCTGTACTCTACTGAAGAAGCCTACTGTGTAGGGGAAACGTTTCGTAATAAAGATGCCTATCTGTTGCCTATGTGTCTTACCTTACATTAGGAGAATTACCAATAGGCCCTTGGCTGCCTTCAAGAGGGAGCTGGACAGATACTTAAAGTCGGTGCCGGATCAGCTGGGTTGTGGTTCGTACTTTGGAGTATGTGCGGCCAGCAGTAACAACCTGGTTGATCAGGCCCTGATCCACCTGGAGGCCTGGTCGTGGACCGGGCCACGGGGGCGTTGATCCCCGGAATACCCTCCAGGTAGACCCCCTGACCTGGTGCCCTCCACTACACTCCAGACCTGGTGCCCTCTACTACACTCTCCTGGCCTGGTGCCCTCCACTACACTCTCCTGACCTGGTGCCCCCCACTAGACTCTCCTGGTGCCCTCCAATACACTCTTCTGACCTGGTGCCCTCTACTACACCCTCGTGACCTGGTGCCCTCTACTACACCCTCGTGACCTGGTGCCCTCTACTACACCCTCGTGACCTGGTGCCCTCTACTACACCCTCGTGACCTGGTGCCCTCTACTACACCCTCGTGACCTGGTGCCCTCTACTACACCCTCGTGACCTGGTGCCCTCTACTACACCCTCGTGACCTGGTGCCCTCCACTAAAACTCACCAAAACTGACCAAAGAGATTCTGAGAAGCCTTAATAAAGTGTATCTCTAGCAGGTCATTGTAAATGGTAAAATTACAAAACATTAAAACAAATATAATATTAAATCTAGGAGACAGACAAGAAACACTATACGACACACCTGTATCCTTGACATACATATTGTCTAAGGTAATGGAAAAAAAATATTAGGATCATGGTAGAGCCCCTGGTGAACGAGGATTATAAAAGTTAAGCAGTACGGGTATAGAGAGGGAAAGTCCCCTCTTAATCTACCGGATTTCTATGTCAGGGACAAATAAGGTTGGAAAGTGAAAAGCGGATGGACTGCATATTCTTAGATTATTAGAAGGCATTCGATACTTTACTACAGGCAGGAAGAACAGTAAAAATTCTACAGTGGATCACAGAGTACTGGCAAAGGTGGGAGGCTGAGTCCTCGCATGAGTCAGAACTGATAGAGCTAGTTTAAAAATGAATTATTATTTTGGAGTGGTACCTTTTCGGAAAGATAAATTTAGTGAAGCTTCCGATGGCTACCCGTCTTGTCGCATAATTACTGTCTTCTGGTGTCCACGAGGTTGGGCCGGGTGAGGAAGCTTGGGAGCATTGGCCTTGCACATAACAGTAACGCCACCATCTCTCCGGTGTTGAAGGTTGAGCTGAAATGACAGGTTCAACCAGGCCGAGTCCAAGGGAAAGATGAGTCGTCTTGCGAGGGCTTCTACTTTATTTCTCCCTCCCTCCCCCCTCTCCTTCCCCTCTTTTTCTTTTCCCCATCTTCCCTTCCCTCCTAATTAATAGTAACTCCAGCTCTGCTGGAACGAAACCCCAGAAGCTACCATAACAACGGAAACCTTAGTGGAATGCCTGACAATATCATCATTGCCATGGTTTAGTCTCCCAGCTAAGGTTGACAGTTAATCCTCTTTGTATAAGAGACGCATCCTGTGTGATGAAAATAGACTGAGAGACACAGCTAGCTTTGGTACCTACTATGTACCTGTTGTATGACCCTTGTAGGTTGAGCTCTTCATTTGATTGTAATAATAATAATAACCTATGTAACTATCATATTGAAGGTAACAGCACACTGCCGATGTGCCCAATCTTGCTTTTGATAATAAGAAAATGTCTTTCCTGGAGTTTACCTGGAGTCGCTTCCGGAGGTCATCGCCGCCGCTGCCCGGTCCCAGACCAGGCCTGGTTGCTGGCCTGATCGAGCAGGCTGTTAATGCCCGCTGCTCGCAGTCCAATATATGCACCACAACCCGGATGATCAGGGCGTTGTAATCCACTGCTGCAGTTTTTTCTTACATTTCTCTCCTTCCTCCCTTTCCCTTCCTTCCATTCCCCCAATCCCTTTCCCTCCCTTCCCTTCCCTCTTTCTCCCTTCCCCACACCCCCTGAGGTACGTTGCCCGCGCCCTTGAGCTGCCTTGAACCTGGCCACGATGAGGCCACTTTATTTTCTTTTTTTTTTTTGGCCCCAGGATCTTCCATCCTCCCCCTCCTCCCTCACTCTCCTGCCCCTTTCGTCTTAGTCTACCCCGTGCATTGCCCCCATCCCCCGCCGATACCAGGATGATCGTCATGGAATAATACAAGGAAACATAACTAGTTTTCTTTACCATTATATAACTCTCATATACGATATAACACATTGTGGATGTACACAGTTTTGCTGAGGAAAAAGGGGGATCGTTGCTATTGCTGCCACGTCAACAGTGGCTACCTAGTGCTACTGCTACAGCTGGTACTCTTGTATTGCCGCTGGCTGCAGTGGTGAATATTACCACTGACTGTTATGGTGGCTATTTTGGCTACAACCATTGTTGTGATTGGGCTACTGTTACCTGGCCATTCCGTGGCTATTTTTCTTTCTTTTTTATTGAACAGTATCAAGCACATCACCAGTGTATCCTACTCTGATAGCAGATTCATGGCACCCAAAGCTAGCAATGTTTCTTTGTCATATTTCATCACACTGGACGGATTTTAAATATCAGATGATGACTGTCATGCTGAACTGTGAGACTTCAGTAAGTTATTTTTTTTAACTGCTACTGAATTACTTGAGTGGGTACTAGTTCCGTTGGGTTTACTGGGACCGGGTATGGGGGGATGATGATAGACGTACTGGTATTGTAGTTACTGCTACTTGCAACGGTTCTAATGAGACTACTGGGGTCTTCTCTTACTGGTGCTACTTATACTGCCAGCTAGTCTTACAGCTATTACTACTAGGTCTGGTGATATTACTAAAGGTGATGGGGCTCTTAATGCTGACTGCTATTACAAGTGCCACAGCTAATAGTTCTGGTGCCACTAATAAGGACAATAGGGCTATTAAACTACCTGTTACTGTCGATAACTCTGATTCTAGAGCCACTGCTGCTGCTACTAGGACCACATTACTGTTGGAACTGTTGCTGCTTCTACTAGGATCACTGTTATTCTGGAGCTATTGATGCTGTTACTAGGATCAGTTATTACTGCTGGAGCTATTCCTGCTGTTACTAGGACCACTGTTATTACTGTTAAAACGTTCTCATGTCAGCCACTCAAGATTAGAACGTTCTCATGTGATGCACCCAAGATTGCAACGTTCTTGTCACGACATCAATGAGCAATGCGTTTTTGTCTTTCTATGATGACATACGTTGTAAAGTAGTGTCACCCCCAACAGGTGACGTGTGGGGTGTGAGGTGGGAACGTTCTGTGTGCTGTGAAATACAAATGCTATAACGGGCATTCAACCTACCTGACCTTCTTTGTCGCCTGGCCGCATGACAATTCGAAAACTGCCCAGTACTCGCTTCCCGCTACACTTCTCCGCTGCACTCTGCTACTCTTCTCCTTTGCACTGCTCTCCACTATATTATTCGTCATTACACTGATTTCCATTGTTTTTTATTCCACTACAGTGTTCAGTACTGCAGTGTATTTCGTTACTTTGTTCTCCGCTACAGTGTTCTCCGTCATAATGTTCTTCGCTACATGTTCACCGCAACTGGAGTTGTTTAATATTTATCCACATCTTGTTATCGGAGTGAGAAAATTTAGCTTTGAGCTAACCTATCACAGGTTAATGAAAAAAGGTTTAATTAACCTATATGGCATTATTACAATAATAGTATATAATACCGACAAGGTGAAGAATTAGATACCTAGAACACCTGAATAGCTTTATTTGAAGATGTTTCGTTAACCAGTGGCTTTACCGTATCAGTTCAAGAAAGAGGTCATATTCCATGGCAGGTGATGTAGTAATCAGTCCCTCTACCTAGAAATCAATATTCAGTATTAGTTAGTTTTGATGATCAAAATTAAGGAACTGATTACCTCGTCTTCTGTCTTCTATGCATAGTATGCATAGTTCTGCAAGACTGAGGGACTGATTAACTCATCTGCTGTCATCGAATATCATCTCTGTATTGAACTGATAAAGCTACTGGTTGGTTTGTATCTAGTTCCTGTCCCTTAGCGCTTGTTATAAATATAATTATTTACGTAGGATAACCCAAGGCCTAGCGACGTGGTTTATTTATATTAGGGCCCCCTTCTCTCCTAGGATGCGACCGATATTAGCGGACTAATTCCTAGAAATCTGTTTACGCTAAGCGAACAGGTGTAAGGGCGATACTTGCCAATACGTCCCGACCCGCTTGGTAATCGAAGCTGGACTCTTTCGGGTGTGAGCCGAGTGCTCGGACCACGAAGGTAGAGGTGAACCATCCAGCTTACTATCCACGGCTGAGCAGCCTCGCGGGTCTCTGGTACAGTAGCTGTGGTTGGTTGTGGTTCCGCTGTGATACCTTGATTTTGAACTTTGTTTTTATCAGTTCCTCAATGCAGGAAGGCGGGGACGCTAATGTGAAGCCGCCAGTTTATGAGGTATTTCCTTACAGACTGTGGAGGTCAAGGTTTGTGTAGCCGTTGCTGCTGAGACGCTAAGCTTCTCTACAGGAAGATTTAAGTCATATGTTGCTACATCAAAGTATAATAAACAAAGATCAGTCGGAGGAAAAAAAATACACATGGAGACAGAAACAGGACAGAATAGTTCTATATATCGACCTCCAACTTAGCTTCTCTTTAGCATATACAGATCTGCTGAAGAGGACTTTTTTCTGTCTTTATGTGGGTTTACCTAAGGAACAGAGACAGCCGGGGGCACGCACGCACGCACGCACGCACACACACACACACACACACACACACACACACACACACACACACACACACACACACACACACTCACACACACACACACACAGATTGACTGGGAAAACCTGGAGCCACATGGGGGTCCCGAAACATGGAGAGCCAGGATGTTGGACGTGGTGCTGGAAAACCTCATGCACCAACATGTTAAGGACACTACCAGAGTGAGAGGGGAGGATGAACCAGCAAGATTGGACCTTGTGTTCACCCTGGGCAGCTCAGATATTGAGGACATCAAGTATGAGAGTCCCCTAGGAGCTAGCGACCACGTGGTTCTGTGCTTTGAATACATAGTAGAGCTGCAAGTGGAGAGAATAACAGGAGTTGAATGGGAAAAGCCTGACTATAAAAGAGGGGACTACATAGGGTTGAAGAACTTCCTGCGGGAGGTCCAGTGGGACAGAGAACTGGTAGGAAAGCCAGTAAATGAAATGATGGAATATGTAACAACAAAATGCAAGGAGGCAGTGGAAAGGTTTATTCCCAAGGGCAACAGTAACAACGGGAAGACCAGAACGAGCCCCTGGTTTACCCGACGGTGTAAGGAGGCAAAAACAAAATGCAATAGAGAATGGAAAAAGTACAGAAGGCAGAGAACACACGAAAATAGGGAGATCAGTCGCAGAGCCAGGAATGAGTACGCACAGGTAAGGAGGGAGGCCCAGCGACAGTATGAAAATGACATAGCATCGAGAATCAAGACTGACCTGAAACTGTTGTATAGCCACATCAGGAGGAAGACAACAGTCAAAGACCAGGTGATCAGATTAAGGACAGAAGGTGGAGAACTCACAAGAAATGATCAGGAGGTATGTGAGGAGCTGAACAGGAGATTTAAGGAAGTTTTTACAGTAGAGACAGGAAGGGCTGTGGGAAGACAGCACAGAAGGGAACATCAAGAGGGAATATACCAACAAGTGTTGGATGACATATGAACAACTGAGGAGGAGGTGAAGAAGCTCTTAAGTGACCTTGACACCTCAAAGGCGATGGGACCGGACATCTCCCCATGGGTCCTTAGAGAAGGAGCAGAGATGCTGTGCATGCCTCTAACCACAATCTTCAACACATCCCTTGAAACTGGGCAACTACCTGAGAAATGGAAGACAGCTAATGTAGTCCCCATATTTAAGAAAGGAAACAGAAACGAGGCACTAAACTACAGACCTGTGTCTCTGACATGTATTGTGTGCTAAGTCATGGAGAAGATTATCAGGAGGAGAGTGGTCGAACACCTGGAAAGGAACAAGATTATAAATGAAAACCAGCATGGGTTCATGGAAGGCAAATCTTGTATCACAAACCTCCTGGAGTTTTATGACAAGGTAACAGAAGTAAGACACGAGAGAGAGGGGTGGGTAGATTGCGTTTTCCTAGACTGCAGGAAGGCCTTTGACACAGTTCCCCACAAGAGATTAGTGCAGAAGCTGGAGGATCAGGCGCACGTAAAAGGGAGGGCACTGCAATGGATAAGGGAATACCTGACAGGGAGGCAGCAACGAGTCATGGTACGTGAAGAGGTATCACAGTGGGCGCCTGTTACGAGCGGGGTCCCACAGGGGTCAGTTCTAGGACCAGTGCTATTTTTGATATATGTGAACGACATGATGGAAGGAATAGACTCTGAAGTGTCCCTGTTCGCAGATGACGTGAAGTTGATGAGAAGAATTAAATCGGACGAGGATGAGGCAGGACTGCAAAGAGACCTGGACAGGCTGGACATGTGGTCCAGCAACTGGCTTCTCGAATTCAATCCAGCCAAATGCAAAGTCATGAAGATTGGGGAGGGGCAAAGAAGACCGCAGACAGAGTATAGGCTAGGTGGACAAAGACTACAGACCTCACTCAGGGAGAAAGACCTTGGGGTGACCATAACACCGAGCACATCACCGGAGGCACACATCAACCAAATAACCGCTGCAGCATACGGGCGCCTGGCAAACCTGAGAATAGCGTTCCGATACCTTAATAAGGAATCGTTCAAGACACTGTACACTGTGTATGTTAGGCCCATACTGGAGTATGCAGCACCAGTCTGGAACCCACACCTGGTCAAGCACGTCAAGAAGTTAGAGAAAGTACAAAGGTTTGCAACAAGGCTAGTCCCAGAGCTCAAGGGAATGTCGTACGAGGAAAGGTTAAGGGAAATCGGACTGACGACACTGGAGGACAGAAGGGTCAGGGGAGACATGATAACGACATATAAGATACTGCGGGGAATAGACAAGGTGGACAGAGATAGGATGTTCCAGAGAGGGGACACAGGGACAAGGGGTCACAACTGGAAGCTGAAGACTCAGACGAGTCACAGGGACGTTAGGAAGTATTTCTTCAGTCATAGAGTTGTCAGCAAGTGGAATAGCCTAGCAAGTGAAGTAGTGGAGGCAGGAACCATACATAGTTTTAAGAAGAGGTATGACAAAGCTCAGGAAGCAGAGAGAGAGAGGATCCAGTAGCGATCAGTGAAGAGGCGGGGCCAGGAGCTGAGTCTCGACCCCTGCAACCACAATTAGGTGAGTACACACACACACACACACACACACACACACACACACACACACACACACACACACACACACACACACACGTAACACACACACACACACGCAACACACACACGCAACACCACTTTGGAACCCACACCTGGTCAAGCACGTCAAGAAATTAGAGAAAGTACAAAGGTTTTCAACAAGGCTAGTTCCGGAGCTCAGGGGTATGTCCTACGAAGAAAGATTGAGGGAAATCGGACTGACGACATTGGAAGACTGGAGGGTCAGGGAAGACATGATAACGACATACAAAATACTGCGTGGAATAGGTAAGGTGAACAGAGACAGGTTGTTCCGGAGGTGGGACACAGAAACAAGGGGTCACAATTGGAAACTGAACACTCAAACGAGTCAGAGGGATGTTAGGAAGTATTTCTTCAGTCATAAAGTCGTCAGGAAGTGGAATAGCCTAGCAAGTAATGTAGTGGAGGCAGGAACCATGCATAGCTTTAAGACGAGGTATGACAAAGCTCAGGAGGCATAGAGAGAGAGGACCTAGTAGCGATCAGTGAAGAGGCGGGGCTAGGAGCTGAGTCTCGACCTCTGCAACCACAATTAGGTGAGTACACACACACACACACACACACACACACACACATACACACACATACACACACGTACACACATACACACACGTACACACACACACACACACACACACACACACACACACACACACACACACACACACACACACACACACACACACACACACACACACACACCTAGTCAAGCACGTCAAGAAATTAGAGAAAGTGCAAAGGTTTGCAACAAGACTAGTCCCAGAGCTACGGGGATTGTCCTATGAAGAAAGGTTGAGGGAAATCGGCCTGACGACACTGGAGGCCAGGAGGGTCAGGGGAGACATGATAACGACATATAAAATACTGCGCGGAATAGACGAGGTGGACAAAGACGGGATGTTCCAGAGATGGGACACAGACACAAGAGGTCACAATTGGAAGTTGAAGACTCAGATGAATCAAAGGGATGTTAGGAAGTATTTCTTCAGTCATAGAGTAGTCAGGCCATGGAATAGCCTAGAAAGTGATGTGGTGGAGGCAGGAACCATACATAGTTTTAAGGCGAGGTATGATAGAGCTCATGGGGCAGGGAGAGAGAGGACCTAGTAGCAATCAGCGAAGAGGCGGGGCCAGGAGCTGTGACTCGACCCCTGCAACCACAAATAGGTGAGTACACACACACACACACACACACACACACACACACACACACACACACACACACACACACGCACACGCACACACACACGTACTCATATACAACAGGCCTAGTGTCTAATCGACATGTGCCTAGGACAAAATGGTAACTAACTAACTAACACACACACACACGTACTCATATACAACAGGCCTAGTGTCTAATCGGCATGTGCCTAGGACAAAATGGTAACTAACAAACACACACACACACACACACACACACACACACACACACACACACACACACACACACACACACACATATACAAGCACGCATATACAACAGGCCTAGTGTCTAATCGACATGTGCCTAAGACAAAATGGTAACTAACACACACAGAATGTTCCAGAGATGGAACACAGCAACAAGCGGACGCAATTGGAAGTTGAAGACACACATGAATCACAGGGATGTTAGGAAGTAGTTCTTCAGAGAGTAGTCAGGAAGTGGAATAGTTTGGGAAGCGATATAGTGGAGGCAGGACCCATTCATAGCTTTGAGGTATGATAAAGCTAATGGTGCGGGGAGTGAGACCCAGTAGCTGCCAGTGACGAGGCGGGGCCAGGAGCTATGAATCGACCCCTGCAACCACAACTAGGTGAGTACACACACACACACGTGTGTGTGTATATATATATATATATATATATATATATATATATATATATATATATATATATATATATATATATATATATATATATATATATATATCAACGAAAGACTCCAGTATGTATATTTTTAACCCAGCGGTAACCAGGCAAACGTTTATTTTGAAAGTAGTGCAGTAATATATTGCAATGTGAAGCGTGGATGATGCAGACGGTGTTATAACAGTCATGACCGGGAAGCTGCTGCCCTCTACAAGGGTCTCACACAACCTGGCTGTGGGCGGGAAAGTCCGTCCCGTCGTGGCCAGCCGTCCTTCTCACCTTGCTGGACTTCCTCTCTCGTTTAGGTGTAATTTAATTTTTGTCCAGGTTGTAATTTGTTGTGGCGCACACACATGTAATAGGCGATAGTATTGCGTGCAGGTGTGTGGCGCGGAGGGCAGCTCACGGTCACCGCCAGGGGTAAATGTCCTCCCCGTGCATCTGTGCAGACTTCCGTCTTCAACATCTGTTAGCCCCGTCCCCCTCTATTGCTCTTGTTTAATCTTGTAAACTTCCAGAGAAGTATGTAAATGGTGTTACATAAACCTTCTTAATTTTGTTTGCATTTTAGTTTCTCTGTGTTTGCCTTTCCGTCATTTTAGGTTGAAGTTAGTGATGGCAGTAAACAAAGCCTATATGAATTTTTAATTCGTATTTTCTAACATATTCGTTGGGAAGCGCTAAGCATGTAGGGGCCATACAACACCTGAGAAATGGGAGACAATCGGGTTTGATCCGAGAAAAGGGATGGTTGCTTTAATTCCATGGATAAAAAATCCTACACCAGTATCAAGGCTCCTCTTATCCTCCCTGCAGGGGTCTGCCTACCACCTAGAACTCAGAAATTTACTAAAGAAAACGAGAATAGTTTTAGCAGGATTAAACACCAACTATTGTAAGTGTTGTTTTATACGTCTTTCATTTTTTTTCATGTTTAATGATAAAGATTCCTAGATAATTTGATAATATGAGAATTTAAGAGATGGTATTGGGAGAAACTTCAGACGATATTGTGATAACAAATTATATATGACGAATTGTTGTATCTTGTTGTTTTATCTTAATATTTTAACTATTATTGACTAAGCCAGTTAATTTTCGTTTGGTATTGAATGTGGATTTTTGCGATACACAGGCGATTGTGAGCGTCACCAGTTAGAAATGAGAGGAACAAATCAACAATTTGCGATGAAGACGTTTGCCATAAATGTTGGTAAGGGTCAGTGACACGAGTGAGTCTGACCTCGTCCTCAAGGACTCCTTGGGCAGCGTCTTACTGCTGCTGGGTATCACACTCACCTCACACTTCCGCCACTAGTCCTTAAAGAATTTATTATTAATGATAATAATAATGATTATTACTACTGCTGGCTTCGTCGATACTCACGCCAATAATAATAATAATAATAATAATAATAATAACAATAATAATAATAATAATAATAATAATAATAACAATGATTAATTTCAGATTATTTAAGTTTTGTATAAATCTTTGTTCCTCGTTTTCCTCTTACTCCTGTTCTTCTTAGTTTTTCCCTCTTCTTTCCCCTTTTCCTCTTTGTCGTTGTTTTTCCTTTTCCTATTGTTCTTCCTTGTCTCTTTGTTCTTTCTTTTTTCTCTTTGTTCTTGTTCTGCTTCTCTTTATGTTCCTTTCTTTCATTTTATCTCCTTCAGGTTTTGTTCATCTTCATTGTCCTTTTGTTCAGTTTAGCTTTAGTCCTCTGTTTTTTCCCCTCTTCCTTACCCTCTTCTCTCTCAATTTTCGTACCTTTATTAATTTAACTTACCTAAGATATATTCTCCGTGATGCCAGTAAAAGTTAACATTACCCAGACATTCTCACACACATTTTATCTGCCCTCTCATATTATTATAGTAATGGAGAATGGGTAGACTTATATTGGTCCGGCAGCGATTGGGGAATGCCAGATACTCAAGTTTGATTTAACGAGGGAGGACCGGGGGTGATTCCCATTCCTTGAATCAAAAGCTCTTCAGAAGCATCAAGGCACCCCACGTGAAGGTATTTACCCATTGTACCTCACAACATTTTCACACGTTCTGCCGAAATGGTTATTGAGAAAATTGACTTCAAAGGAAAAATATATAAATCTCTAAATAAACAGTAACGAAGTTTTTATAAAAAAAAAACAATTAAAAAATATAACATCACTCAAACAAAATGTAGCACAGCTGCGATTTAAAGTACGATATAGAGTTTTAATCATTATAAATTTACCGTAACAAAATTTCTAAATTGCATTAACTGTTAAGAGATGGTAAATAAGTGTTTAAACGAATCAGAATCCCGTTAAAATATTTTTAACTTTAACCGCAGCTACAGAAATAGTTTGGTAAATCCAACTTAATCTTTACGTCTGCCAAACCTTTCTATCGTGTGAAATTGTCTTGTTCTGAATGCCTTTTGTTTTCTTATTTTTACCGAGGTAGACGTATTTACGGTCGTTAAGTCTGCGAGCGAGCGATTAAGGCCACAATCGGGGTACATTCCGAATGGCTTCACGTTTCCAGGTGTCTAGATTGGCCTCTTTATGGTCTTAATGACCGGATAATTTTGTCAAGATTGTTTTTCTTAGAGTTATTCCACAGTGTGCCGGGAGGAATGCAAGTAGACGTAGGTAGACAAATTGGTAGATGGGTTGGTAGGTAGACAGATGTGTAGATAATCCTGTAGATATGTAAGTATGCGGCTAAGTTAGTATGTAGGTAGATGTGGATATATGTAAGATGAGAGGTAAGGTGCTGGTCGCTAGGCAGAAATGACAGACAATTTCATAGGTGAGTCGACAGATACGGCGATATTTTGACGAGTCGACAGTCTAACAGAAATATAGGGTTACAGAATAACGATGGACAGTTGTATGAGGTCAAGACTGAGGTCATATATCAAGCAGAAGACAGACAACAAATTCGATGCATCAACAGAGAATAAAGATTGAAACTAAGTTAGCAGCATGAGACCTAGCACAAGACGAACTAAGTTAGTGCTGCTTTGAACAATGGGAAGGCGAATGTGGTGGGAGACAGTAAAAACTCTCGCCAGCCAGTTATAATGGCGGTGGATTGTGACATAAATGACAGTCGCTGAGGTACGCTGGAATGTACCCTTGCTGGGGCGCCTCTTTTGTTTCGTCAGATAGCCTTCCCGCCATTTCCCGAACACCGTTTTATTTTTATTTAATTCTAAAAAAAAGGGGGGGGGGCTCTTTATTGACATTTAAAAAAATTATTTTATAATTGTGTTCGGTAATCGAATGCGGTTAACCAACACGGCGATGGAATTTCTTTTTTTTGTTGTTGTTGAGGAATGAGTTTGACCGCAAGAAGCGGTGGTGGTGGTTTGGTCCCGTGTACTCTCTCAGGCCGCCGTCGTCACAGGCTATATCACATGCTGATTTTGTTGCCCTCTACGATTTATTCATCTAGTTTATTACACCGTAGAAACTGCTATTTTTTTCCTTGCTTGGCGAACGTTATATAAGATCCGTCACGGTACACCGAGCAAGAAGAATTGCTCGATTCTTTTTGATCATCACGATGTTCATTGTCGCCTCTGTTTTCCACCGAAGAAGCCTGCTCCGCGAGCGAAACGTCTAGGCAGAAATAAAGATATCGAAGTGTTGCACATGTGTATGACCCAATCGGGTTTACTTCATAATTCTATATTCTTCTTCTTTTGTTTTTTTCTTCTTTTTTTTTTCTTCTTCTTCTTCTTCTTCTTCTTCTTCTTCTTCTTCTTCTTCTTATTATTATTATTATTATTATTATTATTATTATTATTATTATTATTATTATTATTATTATTATTATTATTATTATTATTATTATTATTATTATGTGATCCATCAAAATAAAGCAGCCCTGAGTAGTAGGTTGTATTTGTATTTTGTTTTGGTATATAAAGTTCTATAGGTATTTGGAACTGATATCTAATTTTAGGAGCCTGTTGCAGTGCTCCTTGGTTATTGTGTTCTTGAAACTCTTCATGGTTTCGGGGATTAAATTAATTCAATATGATATCCAGCACCTTAATTAGAATGTATTACGGCGAGGTAAAGGGTAGCTTGTCTGACTGGTCTGGTAACTGGAGCGTGTGTGACTGGGTGTGTTTATCCCACGGGTCCGGTAACCGGGTTTCTGGAGCTGTTGTGCCGGTGTCTGTGGGGTGGGTGTATCAGGTTGGCTGTTGTGTTGGTGTCTGTGGCGTGGTTGCGTCATGTTGACTGTTGTCTTGGTGTCTGTGGCGTGGAAGCGTCATCTTGTTTGTTGTGTTGATGTCTGTGGCCTGGGAGTGTCATTTTGGATGTCGTGTTGATGTCTGTGGCCTGTGTGTTATTTTGGTTGTCGTGTTGGTGTCTGCGGCCTGAGAGTGAAATCTCGAAGTGAGGATATATCTGGGTGGTTACTCCATAATTTACTAAAGGTAACACAAATATTTGTTGTCATTAGTACCAATTTATCCATAAAAGCTAAGCAGAGTACTTAAGATACAAGAGCAAATACCTTACTCCAGACCTCAGACTTGAGTGCAACAACGACGCTAGCGACGGTTAACGTACAAATTTTGTTATGGTTGTTCTTTGCAAAGAATCCTGGTACAAAAGAGAGGTAATTAAGAACAAGATCTGTAAAAGTACTCTTCGTAGTCTTGAGCTCCGATCATGTCGGTCTTGAGCTTTGGCCTTGTGTTAGTACTCTTTTCGTATTCTGGGTCTTGAGCTCCGGCCATGTGTTTAGCGATGCTAACATAATGCAGAGATAACGAGTGTCCTTTTTTATCATCTCAGAACCTGTTATTACCCATGTTGAAAATTCTCTTGGCCTTGACCTTCTATACTACTGATATTTTTTTTATCATGTAGCAACCAGCAGGTTCACTATCTTGTTTTTCTTTGGATATGCTTAATTTGCCGGGCAGAATTCCGTGCTTCCTGTAGTGCATTTAGCCTCGTGGGAGAGTGTCGCGGATGGAAAATGACGCCTGTTTTCTCTTATTACCAGGAACTTGTAATAGATATCTCATTTTGGTTCATACTTTGCAACCTGTAAACAGTTCATTTTATTTGATACCTCAGACTTTCAAAAAAAAGTTTTCTTTCATACTGTAGATTATATATATATATATATATATATATATATATATATATATATATATATATATATATATATATATATATATATATATATATATATATATAATGTCGTGCCGAATATGTAAAACTGGTCAATTAGCAATAACTCATTTAAAATTAAGTTCTTTCTAAAAATTTCTCTTATACGTTTAAAGATATATTTTTTTCATTAATGTTGATGTAAAAATTTATAATTTTGCACCAAAAGGAACTTAAAAAACTTACCTAACCTTATTATAACAAAAACAATTTATTTTAGCCTAACCCAACTAAATATATTTTAGATTTGTTTACAATAGTTTAATACTAAACAAACACGGTGAAATATATTTTTTTTCGTTAGGTTCAGAATGATTTTGGCGAAATTATTGCATACACAAATTTTCACTTGTCCTATATGGCAAGATGATCGTTGCTATTTAAGCCAAGATCGCAAGTTCTGCCTATTCGGCACGACATATATATATATATATATATATATATATATATATATATATATATATATATATATATATATATTATATATATATATATATATATATATATATATATATATATATATATATATATATATATATATATATACATTATTGTAACCACGGACGAGTGGTATTGATCAGTAACAACACTGCGCTAGCCAAGGATTCGAACCCAGGCCAGTACAACATGGGTTCGAATCCTTGGCTAGCGCAGTGTTGTTATTGTTATTGGAGGGATATGTTATGTATCTTTATACGTATATGCTTCTAAACTGTTGTGTTCTGAGCACCTCTGCAAAAACAGTGATTGTGTGTGAGTGAGGTGAAAGTGTTGAATGATGAAAGTATTTTCTTTTTGGGGATTTTCTTTCCTTTTGGGTCACCCTGCCTCGGTGGGAGACGGCCGACTTGTTGAATATATATATATATATATATATATATATATATATATATATATATTCACACGGAATATACGTGTATTTGCGGCGATGCGCAAGCTGACCAGTGTGGTCTACATGGTCTTAACTGTTCCAAAACCAAGGGCTGGCATGCAAGACACAATGAGGTCAACGACATCATAAAGAGAACCCTTTCTACAGCTGGATGCCCAGCTGAGATGGAGCCCCGATAACTAGCAGCCAACAATACCCACAACCCAGCAAACCGCCCCGACGGGATCACCATCTATCCTCGGAAGAATGGCAAGCTCTTAGCATGGGACTATACCTGTGTGTCCACACTGGCGGACACCTATATCCATCACAGTGTCGGGCGACAGGGAGGAGCTGCTGACCACAGGGAAGAGTACAAGATCAGCAAGTACAGGGACATAAGCCAACAATATCAATTTGGCCTAGTGGGATCAGAGACCTTGGGATCATGGGGAAAACATGGAACTGGGTTCCAGATTCATCGACACCACCAGGGACCCAAGGGCAGCCACTTTCATGTTCCAGCGGCTCAGCGTGGCCATGCAGAGGGAAATGCATGCTGCATGCTGGGCTCGCGTCCAGCTTCGGAGGAGCTGGAGGAGATTCATAACCTTTCATATATTGTACCAATGTATTCATGTTTGTTTTTTCTATCAATGTATTCTGTCTATTAATAACGTTGACATGTAGTTTAAAAATATAGGGGGTGGTAGGAGAAGAAAATATTCAAAGAGCTCCGGGAAGAACCTTGAGTTTTCCCTGAGGTACGTTTATTGTCTTCTCTGAGGATGAGGATCCCCAGTCCAGTTTTAGAGGTGGTACCTCCCTATATTTAACCTATATATATATATATATATATATATATATATATATATATATATATATATATATATATATATATATATATATAGATATATATATATATATATATATATATAATATATATGTGTGTGTGTGTAGTTTTGTTTTGTGGCAGATTATAAGAAAAAACAAATTTTACTTCGCAGATTTTAATAATTTTTTTATACCACATAGTTTTAGAAAAAAAAAAACATTTTCTTTTTATACCGCGGACTTTAAGTACGAAAAAATTCGTTTCCAGCTTCGCACCATCTTAAAATTCAAGGAACTCAAAGAATTCAGATTCGACCGGCGAAACTTTGTTAATCGCATTTCAAACCCGGGTAAATGAGTTTCGACTTGTGCTACCAGCTGTGCATTTGGGAGGCTATTTTTCTTCTTTTTCTTCTTTTTCTTCTTCTTCTTCTTCTTCTTCTTCTTCTTCTTCTTCTTCTTCTTCTTCTTCTTCTTCTTCTTATTCTTATTCTTCTTATTCTTCTTCTTCTTCTTATTATTATTATTATTTAAAGGACCGCCAAGCCTGACCTGTTTTTCTCCCGTTACAGTATATCTTTGAACTAGATTCACGCGGTAACGGATTTCACTCAGTCCAGTTTGTGGGAAATGCCTTAAATTTTACAGTATTCTACTTTTGTTTTTTTTTTTTTTTTGTTTTTTGGTAACGGGATGGTTACTAGATAAATCCTTTGTAGGGAGGATGTGTCAAGTAAATGGACACAAGTGCAACTAATGTGATATTTTATTATGGCAACCTTTCGCGCTCCAGGAGCTTTGTCAAGGTGCGTCTTGATGCTAATATCTGACGCTTTATTCAAGGAATTGGAGCGCTGATGTATATCTAATTTTGCTAAATAAAAAAATCAGTAATTTTGGGCCCTCCAGTCTCACGTTGTCATACCTGACCCACGCTCATGTCTGGCTCATCCTCAGACCTTATTCATACCTATTCTTGACCCACGCTCTCACCTGACCCACGCCTACTACTAGCCCATGCCAGGCATCCCCGGATTCAGATGCACGTCGATCTGTGGCTGTGAATATTAAAACAACCGTGTAGCTTGAGAAGTTTGACGACAGACTGATGATTAATTTGACTGTTGGACTGGAGTCCCGTAGCAGCGTGTAAACTGCGGTGTTGTGGATGGGTCACTG
>NC_091339.1:20868097-20883097 GCF_038502225.1 Cherax quadricarinatus
CTCCGGAGAAAGCAATGATATAGTGTTATCCTTGTCTGTGGATTTTCCCAGGAGCAAATCACTACTTGCTTCTCTCCTCTCGTGATTGTTGAGAATTCCTGTATGTTTTAGCCTGGCTAATGATGACAGCTTCCACTTGGGTATTTCCAGTCATGACTACTGTACTTAGGCGATGCTAAAATCACTTAGTCTACAACCTGACTTTGATATTTCGCCAACTGGACTAACTTCGATTTTTAAATTTGAAAAGGATTCCTTAAAAATATATATTAGTGCTCAGAATACAAATATCATAACTAAAGAGGGAAGACCAAACTATAGTTACTGTTGAACTAAAATATATTAGTCAAAATCTGATTGTAGTAACAAATAAAAATACCCGATACAGAGAAATTTACCAGTTCTCAATTTTTGTCTTTCATACTTAAATTTGATTTGTTTTAAGATTTACACACATTAATTCTTAAAATATAATTATTAAATTTATTATAGTATAAATAAATATATTGGACAAAATATGTAGAATTTGTGCATTAATGTGGCCATATTTTGATAAGGCGTGTATTTATCTACGTACACTGATGCAGAATAACATCACTGTATTTACAAACATGAGGAAATAAGTCACTGACTTTTTTGGGTTATCCCAGGTTCTCTACACATATGCTGCTATGTATGATAATGTATGTAACTGTATTTGTGTATACCTGAATAAACTTACAAACATCACAGTAACAGCAGTGAAAGAGTTGCGATGTTTACTGCTGGTACCTACTAAGAGTTTTCACTGTGTATGATATATCTTGGTAGTTTCCTGCGACATGCAGATGGTTGGGTCAGAATTTGAGAATGTGGTGGAACGGGAGATTCGTAGCATGAATGTTTAGCCGACAGATCTGCAACACTGCATGATGCTGTTATGTTAACATTAACAGTTGAGGTTCTACTTGGGAGATGAATCTTCAGTATGAAAAGTAGGATCAATGATGAAGAAACATCTGATACGTTACTAAAGAAATCGCATATCCCTGAAAGATGGTATTCGTTACAGCTTTGATTCTGTTTCTCTCTCTCTCTCTCTCTCTCTCTCTCTCTCTCTCTCTCTCTCTCTCTCTCTCTCTCTCTCTCTCTCTCTCTCTCTCATACACACACTAAACAGGCCAAGTGTCAATCGACAAGTGCCTCTGACAACTACTACCAAAAAACAACAACAACAACAACAACAACAACAACAACAACAACAACAACAACAACAACAACAACAACAACAACAACAACAACAACAACAACAACAACAACAACAACTACTACTACTACTACTACTACTACTACTACTACTACTACTACTACTGTTACTACTACTAAACGCGCGCGCGCACACACACACACACACACACACACACACACACACACACACACACACACACACACACACACACACACACACAATGTTATTGTCACAGTAAAATTAGAACAATATTTTAATCATGTTATGAATTTCCTCCAGCTCCTCAAAAGCTGGACAGAAATCGAGAATACAAAAGGCATTGTCTCTAAATCATTTAACCAGAGGCCATAGTTTCTACTGACGCTGGAACACGCACTTGAGCACCGCAACAAGTTATTACCAACTTGAAAAGGATGATGTGGAGCGATAGTTAGTTAGTGGTGGTACTAAAACACCTCGTCTGAAGCCTCGGGTAGTTATTATGGACATTAAAATGCTCATCTTGAAACTTCAACTACTTATTATGGGTAAAAACACGCCCCCACTCCACGCTGGTGTGGCCAGGTGGCAGATATATTGTCCAGGTGGCTTAGGTGTTGCCTAGCTGCCTGAGATATTGTCCAGGTGGCTGAGTTATTGTCCAGGTGGTTGAGTTATTGTCCAGGTGGCTTAGATGTTGTCTAGGTGCCTGAGATATTTTCCAGGTGGCAGAGATTTTGTCCAGGTGGCAGAGATATTGTCCAGGTGGCTGAGTTATTGTCCAGGTGATTGAGATATTGTCCAGATGACTTAGATATTGAGAGCTGTGGCTTTTTTAATGTCGATAACTGATTTCTGATCTTGGGGAAGCGCTAAACCCCAAAGGCTCATACAGCGCCTGGCTATTGGGATTTAATCTGAGACAAAGGTTAGCTCAGATTCGTTAGATGAAGAGCCCCTCACCAGCATCAAGGAACCTTCCTGGAGGAATCGACACGGGCCAACTGTCGATAAACGGCTTTGATGTCGTTGGAGGGCTCTTGATTCAGGGGAAAGGAGCTACAATCCCTATACTGAGATATCTGATTCCCCTCTCATTTGCTACGTGCTGTGTGGTCCCTACGGGTTTGGTGATCCCAAATGTAATACTAATGTTGACAAGTGGGGTGAAGTAAAGGAACTCGTGGCCTTACAAGCTTCAGGATTCCGTAATATCAACTTCAGCATCCCGCAAGTGTGAACTTCAGATTCCTTTAATTAAGCATAACCCTCACACTCGCTAAAATGTGAGCTTTAGAATCCCTTAAGTGTGAGCTCCAGGATCACTTTAGTGTGAGCTACAGAACTTTATAAAGCTTGCATCTGAGCAGTACATTGCTCTATATAACCTGGCTTTCTAAAATGTTCGTAAAGAATAAATGACATTGCCATGACTGGAACAAATCACGATTAGCACAAATTATAAATGAAAATGACCTTGACGAGGGAATTACTAGTGATAACAAATTCGCCGATGACGCGAAGATTGGTAGGATAATTGATTCAGACGAAGATGTCACAGAACTTCAGGAGGATTTAGACAAACTCATTTCGTGGTTAGAAAAGTGGTAGATGCAATGCATTGTAGATAAATGCAAAGTTTTGAAGCTCGGGAGTGTCCATAACCCTAGCATTTATCAGCTAGATAATGTAGAACTTAGCCGTACAGAATGCGAGGACTTGGGGGTTATGGTAAGCAGCAACCTTAAACCAAGACAGCAATGCCTAGGCGTTCGTAGTAAGGCAAATAGATTACTGGGATTTATATCAAGAAGTGTAAGCAACAGAAATTCAGCGGTTATATTACAGCTTTATACATCATAAGTGAGGCCTCACCTAGATTACGCAGCTCAGTTTTGGTCTCCATATTACAGAATGGATATTAATTCGTTAGAAAACACTCATCGAATAATGACAAAATTAATACATAGCATTAGAAATCTTCCGTATGAAGAAATATTGAAGTCCCATAAAATACACAATTGTAAGACGAAAAATGAGGGGAGATTTGATCGAAGTGTCTAGGTTGAAGACGGGTATTAACAAAGGGGATATAAATAAGGTCTTGAAGATATCTCTCCAAGACAACCCGCAATAATGGATTCAGGGTGGATAAGTTTAGATTTAGAAAGGATATAGGAAAGTATTGGTGTGGAAATAGGGTAGTTGATGAGTGGAACAGTCTGCTTAGTAGGGTTATTGAAGCTAAAACCTTGGGTAGTTTCAAATTTAGGTTGAATAAATACATGAGTGAGAGAGGTTGAATTTGAGTGGGACTTCCACATGGGGTAAATAGATTTATCAAAGCTTAATGCCTGAGTAGCGTTGAAAATGGGTTGGGCAAATATTTTGTTAGTGGGATGGATAGTGAAGGACTTGCCTAGTTTGGGCCAACAGGCCTGCTGCAGTGTTTCTCTTTTCCTATTTTAAAACTATACGATGCTGCGGTACATCCTGAACCCTTGTCTAGTCTCCAGGGGAAAAGAAGGGAAAATGCAAGAAAGATGAATTTAGTGGTAAGTGAGGAAACGATCATCGTTAAGTGATGTCACATGCTCTAATGATTAGAACATTTAACAATACACAGGGAGAGGTAAGCATCTACGGGAACAGTCCCGGGGCTATGATCCAAGTTTGAGATGCGAGATAGAGCCCAGTTAGCAGTAGGGAGTGATCTGTTTTTTAAATGGGATATAAAACCCAGCTCCGGTAAGCCAGCGGAATCTTAACCATTTACGGGTCATCAATTCACAAAGAACCGTGTGAGATGACACTTCTTTTTCATGAACAATTAACCACCACCACTGATTTAGCAAGATGGCATCTGCAAAGAGGAAGTGGGGGGGGGGATAATTCTGGAAGAACCTAGTTTCTGACATTACAGAAAAGGATTGTAATATTGTCACTAAGGCAACACTTCATGTTTATCAGAACGTAGCATCCAGTTTCAAGAGTGTATTGGAGAAGGCAAGAAGAACACAAAATTGAGTAAACATCTGAAGTGTGGGTGAAAGGGTAAATATCTGCCTCATTGCTTCGAAGTATATTAGTTTGGCGAAATGTAAGTTTATTATTTAGTGGCGAAGTGGGATATATTCTTTATTTGTATGCCAGTTCATAGACTAAAAGTAAGCAGTAAAAGAAAAACCAGTCTTCGATCTGAATCTAAATTCAACTCACTACTTCTATTCTTTGATGTTTGAGATGGACATCGTAGGAAGGGAAGTAGGAGTTGGAGTCTCTTCAGTTTTAAAATTAATAGAAGAGACAAGATTAATGAACTCTGTTGAGGTTGAGAAAATAATCGTAAAGGTGCAGATTATAATTTGGTTGATATGTGTGATTATGATGGGATCTGACAAATACTGGTTGGTTTACAGCTGCTGATTAATGCTTTACGTGGCTAAAAAATAATATTTTATTCTTTTTATCCTGGGCGCTTATTGTCTTAGGATGACTGAAGAAAACCAGTAAGTGTGGCATATTCCCACTGGAGTTCTTTGATCCTCTTACCCAAGAAGTGACTCACAGCAGAGTATTAACATCCAGGCATCTACTTACTGCTAGGTAAGAAAGGTCGAAAGGTCTAAGGGAATGTGGCCCATGTTTCTACTCGTCCAAGGATGGAACCCAAGTTCTTCAGTTGTCAGTGGAGAGCGCGAAAACTTGGGGCACGAGCCACCAAGCTGCTGATGAAATAAATGTGGATCAGTGTGGTGTGGTAGAGTGAGAGGAAGGTAGAGAGTGAAGGGGGCTGGGCCCGAGGAAACGCCTGCAGCCACAGACACACAGGCGCCGAAGAATAACGGCTTTACCGGCCCCTAACATCCTCTGGGGCCTGCGCTAGCGCATCGACTGTATGTGAAGCTTTCTCTCTTCCTCCTGGAAGAAAATTCCTTATTCGTATCTTTAAAGTCTTTTCTTTTTTGTTGCTAATATTGAGCTGTTGGATTATTTCTGTCTTGATACTATGTATAATGTTCTTGAATAATATGCAGTACTGTATACTTATTTTTTGTCCTTTCTTATTTTCTAGATAATTTAATATTGTACGGGCAGATTTTCAGTTTATCTCACAGTTTTGAAAACGGGCGGTAATAATGTCTTCAGTTTCTTTAACCCTGCCCAAAGCGATCGAGTGTTGCATAAGCGGGTGAAGTCGGAGTACTAAATCACTTTGTAAGTGAAGGATGACGCCACTGGAGAGTTTGATGGCCTTCCTGCCTGTCGCAAGCCACTCTCTTGTGTGAGCCGCGCACCCACTGACCTCATCACTGCCTCTGGGAACCTTCCTTTGCCGCGCTTGCGGCTTTATGCTTTACACGATGACTTTTTTTTTTTTTTTTGTGTCATCCCGTCTCATCCCCAGTTGATGGACCAGAGATTAGTTTGTTAGGTTTAAAGTATATCGATTGCACGCGGGTCTTGAGGCTGTAATTCACCCGTATACTCAAGGTCATTAATTTCTTTAATCCCTAAAATAGTAAATAAAATTCATAAATAAATAAACACTTCTAGTTGTTTATACCCTGACCAAGATTATTACAAGACGCTCAGGAAAAACACACGTTACTACACGGGTTTTTAATGGTACTAATTGTCCCAGTAAAAACCTGTTTTGCTTCGTCTTTTGTTCACTACTGTCGGCAGTACACCAAATAGGTTTCAGATTTTTTCTATAATGTGCACCTTAACTCCCCTGGGGCAAACCTGATTACCTCCCATTCTCAAAGTGCTGTATGACCCTTATGGAATTTGTTTTCTACTACTACTACTACTACTACTACTACTACTACTACTACTACTACTACTACTACTACTACTACTACTACTACTACTACTACCACTACTACTACTACTACTACTAATAATAATAATAATAATAATAATAATACTGTTATTATTATTAATAAAATTCAATAAGAATAAGGATGTCACTGTACAATGTTTCACGTTCATCATCTTACAGATTCATGAACTTGTTCATGCAAAATTTATATTGATTTTTATATATAATTTCATACAAGACATTTCGTTCCTGGTTAATATTAGAGGGATTTTAACATTTTAGAGGGCAATACAAATAGTGTTATGTGCAGTAGTAGTACCTTAAATACTGTCGGATTAGTAATCTAGTAACACGTAGATTTTCTGTTTGCTGGTATGTGACAGCCGCAGCGGATGTTGGTGTTAGGGAGATGTGTTCATACATCTCTCTCGGCTTAGGAATCAACTCAGGTGCTTTGGTTAGTGAACACAAGGCTCAGTAGAGGAAACAACAACAGTAGTAAGCCTTTTATTTTTTTAACCATTTATTTCTCCATCTTCACCCAATTTACCGACAAATATTGACAGTGTAGGGCAACAGGCTGGCCTCCGCTGGTCGGCACTGGATGCCACCTCAGACCAGTTATTACATTAACATTTAAGAGGACTACTGGTAGAGGTGCTCACTTGCTTTCTGCTCCTCCCCTGAAGGGTTCCTGAGCCAAAGAATGGGAGCTATCCTCTACCTCGAACCAGACCTGATGATCTCCCTGCCACTGTATAACCAATACGGGTTTAACGCTTCTCATGAATAATAATAATAATATGCTCTCGCTCCCTCCTTTCTTCCCCTCTTCACCTGAAGGTTCGCTAGCCTCCGCCGAGCCCTTCACTCGATCCGTGATTTACCTGTGACGTGTTTCGAGTAACCTGCGCCCCCATTGCCATGCATTGTAAGAGCAGGAGAAAATGGCGTCAATACGAAAAATGCTCATTTTTTCTGCTATCTCCTCCCCCTCCCGCAATTGTTGCTATCCAAGATGGCTCCGACTCTGTCGTTGAATAGATACAGCAGCAACATTAATAGCATAGAGTTAGATGAAAGACTGTTGATAATGTTAGATTTGATGATGTTGAGAGGTTTCATGGTAGAGGTTTGATTAAAGTGTTGTGTAGCAGGTAGTGTACATGTACGCTGCATGGCGAATGATACAAGAACAGTGCGCTAACATGTGACGAAGCCAGGGAGGTTTTGCAGCAGAGACGTGCCATGTGTTACTATATATTATGTATTACAAACAGAGGCTTGCCCTGGTTCAGCTCAGGCCTGTGTCAAGTGCTAATCTTAAGATAAATCTTGCCCATGTGGCATTTTGTATACACGTTGTCTAGAGCGCTTCACCATGACGTCAACTGTCAGATATTTGTGTGTGTGTGTTGGTGAGTATACTAACGTTTGTGGGGATACCAGCGTTCGTGGGGTCATTGTGTGATGAACCAGCTTCGGGTGATTTTTTTCCGGCAGATAAATTAACAACATATAGGTTAGGACAACCCATAGCAGGGCTACCAACATGAAGTAGAAAGCCCCCCCCAAAAATGGAAGACTGTACATTAATTAATTTAGGAAAAAACTATGGGAAATTCAAACCATCAAAGGCTAAGAAACTATTTTACACAGTTACTAGGCAACATTAGTAAATATTAAACAAAGGTAGGTGCTCTAAGAAAGGGCAGGTTTCAGGATAAACTGTTTTAAGAAGAATTAAATATAACGCCTAGAAGCTGTGAGAAAAACTAATATTTCGTAACAGAGGGAAATATGGATGTATATATTGCGAGGGTTGTAAAAGAGCGTCTATAAACCCTACACTTGCCAAAACCTGTGAAATATACAGAGTGAGGTTCATGCTGCTGGCACTGATGGCAGCAGACATGCTGCTGGGACAGGTAATTGCGGATGGATTTGCATGGAAGGTAAACCAGTTTGGAGAAAGGTAATTGGGTTACTTTCTTAACAGTAAAATATGCATCCTAAACTATAATTTTTATAGACGTAATAAGAGTATATAAGTTGAGAGGAGGAATAGATTATAGGTGAAAACATTCACGTGTTTGTACTGAGCTGTTAAATGACATGGTGGCAGGACTTATAATTAAAGCGGAGAATAAAAACCTGGCATTTATCCTCATATATACAAGTTTATCATCCGTAATGCCAGAGAGATTGAACAGATGAGGAAGATAGACAGCTGTGCCTAGAATATATAGAAAATTCTTCATCATATAATATTTTCTTTGGAGACTTTATCCTCCTACATGTAAAATGGCAGAGGATAAACACATGTTAATGTACAGGTGAGAAGTGCAACCTTAATGATGTACAAAGTATTCCCACCTGCGTCACCAGCTGTTCGGGTGTAGATTCACTACTTCAAAAATTGATCTTTTAACAAAATCTCTGTTTATTCCTACCATCTCTCCCTTTTCCCTCTTCTCATTTTATCCCCTCTTCCCTTCCCTTCTTTCCCCCTCTTTACGTCCTTCGTCCCCTTTTAAGCTCATTTCCGCCTTCCTCTCCTTCCTAATCTCCCCTTCCTTCTTCCTAACCTCTCGCCTGCTCTTTCTTTCCTTTTCTTCCCCTTCCGTCATTCCTCTTCCACCCTTCTTCCCTCTTCGACCCTTCCTTTCACTTCCACCCTTCCTTCCTCTTCCACCCTTCCTCCCTCTTCCACCCCTTCCCTCCTCGCCCTCATTTGCAGGGTTTTCCCAGCTAGAGGTGAAGATAGGTGATGACTCCTCGTGGTGGTGGCTGGCTCTCGGCTTGCGGACTGGCTCACTTACAGCTGGTTTACGGGCTAACTAGCAGGCTTTCTGTGACTAGCTGGCTAGAGAGAGAGAGAGAGAGAGAGAGAGAGAGAGAGAGAGAGAGAGAGAGAGAGAGAGAGAGAGAGAGAGAGAGAGAGGGAGAGAGGGGGGGGGTGAGCACAGTCCATTGGGCAGTCAGGCGGGCGGACGGAGGGACGGGCGGGGTGACGGAGGTACTCACGTCTCTTGTTTTTGCCTCCCGTCTGCACATGACGGAGATTTATGCAAATAATATCAAGGGTGCGTTGGCCGCCTGGCGCTCTTGAGAGAGGTAACTGTTGAGTGTGTTCGATGTAACGTAAAGTTGAGTGTGTTGCACATGTTCGATTAAACACAATGTTGAATGCCTTGTAGATGTTCGACACAACACCATGTTGAATGTGTTGCACATGTTTGGCACAACATAGTGTTGTGTTGCAGGTGTTTAGTGCCAGACAGTGTTGTGTTGCCGATACTTGATACAGCACAGTGTTGAATGTGTTACAGATGTTTGACGCAACATTGTGTTGTGTTGCAGATGCTTGAAACAACACTCCCACGGCGAACTATATGCAACATGGCAATAAAAACACTGGCACCAAAATTTATTTCTATTTTCGTATTAAGAAATAAACCATGCACAATATTAAAAAAAAAAAAAACAGAATAAACTAGGGTAGTTAATCAGGAGCTGAAGTATATGGAAGTGTTTTAGCTCCTGGGCTAGGCTGGTAGAGCTGCTTGTCCAGTTTTCTCTCTACCACCACTACTGGGACAGGTGTAGAGGTCTTCAAGAGGAAAGTGGACAGGTATCTCCACGAAGTGCCAGATCAACCAGACCGTGCTGGATATGTGGGCCAGCGGGCTTCCAGAAGTAACAGCCTGGTTGACCAGGCAAGCACCAGACAAGACTGGCCCAAGGCCGGGCTCGGGGAGTAGGCAAATTCTCGAAACTTATCAAAGATAAAGGGCTAATCAGAGGCAGATCTTCAATGTTGTCTGCTCTCTCTGGCAAGTGTAATACTTCTAATAGTTTTTCGTTGACAATTTTGATAGTTTTAGTGTTACCGGGCAGGAAATAGTTTTAGTGTTACTGGGCAGGAAATAGTTTTAGTGTTACTGGGCAGGAAATAGTTTTAGTGTTACCGGGCAGGAAATAGTTTTAGTGTTACCGGGCAGGAAATAGTTTTAGTGTTACTGGGAAGGACATAGTTTAATATCACGTTGTTAAAAACTCTTATTTAATATACGTGGGCAGAAAATACTTCTGTATACCTAGTTAGAAAATGGTTGTGGTATTGGATAATAAATTTACCTGAAAGATGCCTGAAGGATGTTTTCAGGAGGTCAACGCCTCCATGACCCAGTCCTACACCAGGTCATTTGGTGGTCATATGAGCATAGTTTTTTTTTTTTGCGAGATGTTGTGTCATGTAGTGTGACCGTGACGTGGTAATGGTGCTGTAGTTGATGCGTTACAAGGTCACTCACTCCTATGTTGTCCTTCCTCTTCTCTTATTCCACTCCTTTTCCTTCCTTGTTCCATGCCCTGCCTTTCCCCTCCTCCATGTTCAGCTTCCCGTATAAGGCTTAACAGAGGTTCTCTCAATATTTATATCAAGTTTCCATACAAGTTTGTCTTGTATGTGTTTCTGGTGTGGCTGGCGGGAGTTGTTATAGATGGTGTGGCTGGCGGGAGTTGTTATAGATGGTGTGGCTGGCGGGAGTTGTTATAGATGGTGTGGCTGGTGGGAGTTGGTATAGATGATGTGGCTGGCGGGAGTTGTTATAGATGGTGTGGCTGGCGGGAGTTGTTATAGATGGTGTGGCTGGCGGGAGTTGTTATAGATGGTGTGGCTGGTGGGAGTTGGTATAGATGATGTGGCTGGCGGGAGTTGTTATAGATGGTGTGGCTGGCGGGAGTTGTTATAGATGGTGTGGCTGGCGGGAGTTGTTATAGATGGTGTGGCTGGCGGGAGTTGTTATAGATGGTGTGGCTGGCGGGAGTTGTTATAGATGATGTGGCTGGCGGGAGTTGTTATAGATGATGTGGCTGGCGGGAGTTGTTATAGATGGTGTGGCTGGCGGGAGTTGTTATAGATGATGTGGCTGGCGGGAGTTGTTATAGATGGTGTGGCTGGCGGGAGTTGTTATAGATGATGTGGCTGGCGGGAGTTGTTATAGATGATGTGGCTGGCGGGAGTTGTTATAGATGTGGCTGGCGGGAGTTGTTATAGATGGTGTGGCTGGCGGGAGTTGTTATAGATGGTGTGGGTGGCGGGAGTTGTTATAGATGGTGTGGCTGGCGGGAGTTGTTATAGATGGTGTGGCTGGCGGGAGTTGTTATAGATGGTGTGGCTGGCGGGAGTTGTTATAGATGGTGTGGCTGGCGGGAGTTGTTATAGATGGTGTGGCTGGCGGGAGTTGTTATAGATGGTGTGGCTGGCGGGAGTTGTTATAGATGGTGTGGCTGGCGGGAGTTGTTATAGGTGGTGTGGCTGGCGGGCGTTGTTATAGATGTGGCTGGCGGGCGTTGTTATAATGTGGCTGGCGGGCGTTGTTATAGATGATGTGGCTGGCGGGCGTTGTTATAGATGATGTGGCTGGCGGGCGTTGTTATAGATGATATGGCTGGCGGGCGTTGATATAGATGATGTGGCTGGCGGGCGTTGATATAGATGATGTGGCTGGCGGGCGTTGTTATAGATGATATGGCTGGCGGGCGTTGATATATATGATGTGGCTGGCGGGCGTTGGTATAGATGATGTGGCTGGGGCGTGAGCGTATCTTGTGTTTGGCGTCACCTTACCTTATGAAGAAGTGTCACCTGGTGACTCTAGGTGACCACACCGGTCAAGGTGACACTCCTCCCGGCGTTCCCTCCTGGAATGCCCTCCACCACTACTGCTATTGCTCCTTCTGCTGCTCCTGCCTCCTCGTTTGTTATCGTCTCCTTCTGTTTTCCCTTCTGTGTTGCTTCCACCTGTAAAAGGTAGCCGACACATGGTAAATTAGAAACAAGTAGATAAAACAAACCTTTAAAAACAATGTTTTGCTCACTGTACGAAACGTTGTTTACAATGAAGGGTTCCTCCATCTCCTGTTGTTGCCCCCTTTTTCACGTCCCCTTCTGCTGTTGCCCCCTTTTTCACGTCCCCTTCTGCTGTTGCATCTTCGTCGCTTTCCTCTTTTGGTTTATCTCAGACTTGGATCTAAATGGGATGCTGCGTACAGTACTGAAGAAAGGATGCCGCAGAGTGAGCTTTTATTGGTACAACGTTTCGATCTGTCTAGATCGCTATCAAGTCTCTCTTGTCTTTTCTTCTCTCTCTTATCTGGTGTCTGGCGTGCCTTCTCTCTAGTGGGTATTGTGTTAGCAGCTTCCATCATGATGGGATATTTTTGTTTCTGATGTTAAAATATGACCACCTTAGTGGCGAAACGTTTCCCCCTTAAATGTCTTGAACTGTCCAGGCTGAGGGACTGATTACCTCAAACTCCTCCTCTTCTTACCCATTTCTACTTTGTATTGAACTGAAGAAGCCACTGTGTGGCGAAACGTTTCCTTAATAAAGATTCCCATATGTTGCAAGTGTGTCAATCTTCATTATGTGTGTGTGTTGATCTCCACAGTGTCATTATCTCCAGACCTCTCAAGTCATGACCGCTTTGTCTAAGATTTTATATCTGTCCTACAGTTTTCATAAGGAGTGTGTAGACAGTCACCGGGTCACCTTTCAGATTCAATTTTTTTTAATTTATCCAAAGGGCTAAATCCATATGCTTTATACTGCGCGTTGAAAATGGGAGGCAGTCAGGTTCGGTCGACTGCAAGATGTTCATTTGTGATCCCACATCCGATTTTGTTACGTCTGGAATCTCATAGTTATATGTGAAGGCGATCTGATCAAGAATTTTGGACTTGGAGTTATCCGTAATAAGTATTTGTACAGTTCAGTTAATTTCCTCCTTGTCATGGCCAAGCACTTCGAAAAAGAAGTAGCTCGCTGCTTGTGTTAAAGTGTAATGAACAGTGATTGATGAAAACTGAGGAATTATTTAGTCGGGAAGTGGAAAGACAGATAAGAGAGACCTGTACACAGATAACCTGCGTATTGCAGAGAGAACCTTATGATGATGTTTCCTCATAAGCTCCTTTCACTTATGTCCGAGTTATTGTGTATTGTTCCAGTCAAGGTATTGTGCCTTTTTTGTTCTTCAGAAGAGGTTTAGGTGAACGTTGGTGTTAAATACCAGCAAGTACGTAAATAAGTCACACTTGTATTACTAAGGTATTTATTGAGGAGACGTATCTGTTGTGGGACTTTTTTCAATTACTGTATTGGAAAGGTTCACTTCCCTTTATTTACTTTGACTTAAAGAAGAGGAATAATGGTAGATAAGAAGTAATCCCATTACTCAGTCTGATTCACCGTAACAACTCCAGAAGAGCAGTTATCTTCAAAAGTAATTCTATTATGAGATCGTGTTTCCATCGTGTAATCATGTAATCAAGGGCATTTCACAATGTCAGGTATTTCAGTAGATAGCGTGAGTGTAGTAGAGGCATCTGGTTGGGGGGATGACAGGGTTGTTCTTGGTTGGTGTACCCTGGAGCGAGAGTCCAGCCAACGCTCCACCTTCTAATACTCTTGCTGCTAGGTTCCAAATTTGGCCGGGTCCTCTGGCCAGACATCGTGTTGAATGTTATGAAGTCTTGATGAGATATGGGGTAGATGTGATGGTGTGTTGGTAGGGTCTGGGAAGGCTGTGATGAGGCCTTGATGAGTTTTGTGCATGTTGTGAGGCCTTGATGAGTCTTTGGTGGATGTGGTGAGGCTTTGATGAGACTTCGGTGGATATGGTGAGGCCTTGATGAGTCTTTGGTGGATGTGGTGAGGCTTTGATGAGACTTTGGTGGATATGGTGAGGCCTTGATGAGTCTTTGGTGGATGTGGTGAGGCCTTGATGAGACTTTGGTGGATATGGTGAGGCCTTGATGAGTCTTTGGTGGATGTGGTGAGGCTTTGATGAGACTTCAGTGGATATCGTGAGGCCTTGATGAGTCTTTGGTGGATGTGGAGTCCATGGATGTGTAGAGCCTTGCTGGAGTCTTTGGATGTGGAGATGACTTAATAGATTCTTTTGTGGATGTGGTGATGACTTAATGGAGTCTTTTATGGAAGTGGAGATGTCTTAATGGAGTCTTTTGTGGAGGTGGAGATGACTTAATACAGTTTTTGTGGATGTGGAAGTGACTTATAATTAAGAGACCTAATGGAGTCTTTGGGATGTGGAGGGGACTTAATAGTAGCGAGGAATGTTCTACAGGAGACGAAGAATACACCAGGGGTTACAAAAAATAAACCAAAAATCTACGAGGTGAATAAAAATTTACGAAGAGGAAAATGGGGAGTGACTAAGAAGCAACCAAGATGCAATTAAGAAGGCAATAAGAGGATGAAGATGAGAAGATGGGGGGTAGAGTCAAGTGGACATAAGATACTCGGCAACAAAGAGGGAGATGGACCCTCCCCGGTAGGGGGTACGACTGACCTCCGTACTCCTTGCTCCCTTCCTACTACCACTACTTTTATTCCTCCCTCCCCTCCCTCCTCGCCCACGCTCCTTTCTTCAAAGCCACGCCCTTCTCTTTTTACCCATTCTTTTTCATCACCCCTGCACTTTTCTTATTTTTTCCCTCCTTCCTTACCCACAGTTTCGAGAGACGAGATTTGTGTCCTCAAGTATCATCTCATCATCTTAATCATAGTTTTAGGTAAACAAATGAAGATTGTTATTAAGGACAAGGTGTTTAATTATCTGGAACATAACTGGAAATCAACATTCATTTCGTAACAAAAAATCATGCTTGAGTAACGCTGTTTTATTTATAGATATAAAAACTGGCACGAGAAAAGTTCCTACATGTGTACTGTGTCTAGATTTCTAAAAAAAAAAACCTTCGATTAGGTACCCCATGTAAAATAGCAAAATTTTAGGTTGATTAAATTTGAGAAAAATGCAGCATCCGAAGCAGATTGTTCTTTATTTAGAGTGACTTGGATTGGTTGGCGCTGTGATTGGAGACGTGGGAGAAGAATATCAATGATGACAAGTGCAGAGTGTGTAATATAAT
>NC_091339.1:20885597-20888097 GCF_038502225.1 Cherax quadricarinatus
GGGTAGCAGTAATGTTAAATGATCAGTTATGGAAGGAGAAAAGAGAATATGAATGTGTAAATTCAAGAATTATGTGGATTAAAGTAAAGGTTGGATGCGAGAAGTGGGTCATAATAAGCGTGTATGCACCTGGAGAAGAGAGGAATGCAGAGGAGAGAGAGAGATTTTGGGAGATGTTAAGTGAATGTATAGGAGCCTTTGAACCAAGTGAGAGAGTAATTGTGGTAGGGGACTTGAATGCTAAAGTAGGAGAAACTTTTAGAGAGGGTGTGGTAGGTAAGTTTGGGGTGCCAGGTGTAAATGATAATGGGAGCCCTTTGATTGAACTTTGTATAGAAAGGGGTTTAGTTATAGGTAATACATATTTTAAGAAAAAGAGGATAAATAAGTATACACGATATGATGTAGGGCGAAATGACAGTAGTTTGTTGGATTATGTATTGGTAGATAAAAGACTGTTGAGTAGACTTCAGGATGTACATGTTTATAGAGGGGCCACAGATATATCAGATCACTTTCTAGTTGTAGCTACACTGAGAGTAAAAGGTAGATGGGATACAAGGAGAATAGAAGCATCAGGGAAGAGAGAGGTGAAGGTTTATAAACTAAAAGAGGAGGCAGTTAGGGTAAGATATAAACAGCTATTGGAGGATAGATGGGCTAATGAGAGCATAGGCAATGGGGTCGAAGAGGTATGGGGTAGGTTTAAAAATGTAGTGTTAGAGTGTTCAGCAGAAGTTTGTGGTTACAGGAAAGTGGGTGCAGGAGGGAAGAGGAGCGATTGGTGGAATGATGATGTAAAGAGAGTAGTAAGGGAGAAAAAGTTAGCATATGAGAAGTTTTTACAAAGTAGAAGTGATGCAAGGAGGGAAGAGTATATGGAGAAAAAGAGAGAGGTTAAGAGAGTGGTGAAGCAATGTAAAAAGAGAGCAAATGAGAGAGTGGGTGAGATGTTATCAACAAATTTTGTTGAAAATAAGAAAAAGTTTTGGAGTGAGATTAACAAGTTAAGAAAGCCTAGAGAACAAATTGATTTGTCAGTTAAAAATAGGAGAGGAGAGTTATTAAATGGAGAGTTAGAGGTATTGGGAAGATGGAAGGAATATTTTGAGGAATTGTTAAATGTTGATGAAGATAGGGAAGCTGTGATTTCGTGTATAGGGCAAGGAGGAATAACATCTTGTAGGAGTGAGGAAGAGCCAGTTGTGAGTGTGGGGGAAGTTCGTGAGGCAGTAGGTAAAATGAAAGGGGGTAAGGCAGCCGGGATTGATGGGATAAAGATAGAAATGTTAAAAGCAGGTGGGGATATAGTTTTGGAGTGGTTGGTGCAATTATTTAATAAATGTATGGAAGAGGGTAAGGTACCTAGGGATTGGCAGAGAGCATGCATAGTTCCTTTGTATAAAGGCAAAGGGGATAAAAGAGAGTGCAAAAATTATAGGGGGATAAGTCTGTTGAGTGTACCTGGTAAAGTGTATGGTAGAGTTATAATTGAAAGAATTAAGAGTAAGACGGAGAATAGGATAGCAGATGAACAAGGAGGCTTTAGGAAAGGTAGGGGGTGTGTGGACCAGGTGTTTACAGTGAAACATATAAGTGAACAGTATTTAGATAAGGCTAAAGAGGTCTTTGTGGCATTTATGGATTTGGAAAAGGCGTATGACAGGGTGGATAGGGGGGCAATGTGGCAGATGTTGCAAGTGTATGGTGTAGGAGGTAGGTTACTGAAAGCAGTGAAGAGTTTTTACGAGGATAGTGAGGCTCAAGTTAGAGTATGTAGGAAAGAGGGAAATTTTTTCCCAGTAAAAGTAGGCCTTAGACAAGGATGTGTGATGTCACCGTGGTTGTTTAATATATTTATAGATGGGGTTGTAAGAGAAGTAAATGCGAGGGTCTTGGCAAGAGGCGTGGAGTTAAAAGATAAAGAATCACACACAAAGTGGGAGTTGTCACAGCTGCTCTTTGCTGATGACACTGTGCTCTTGGGAGATTCTGAAGAGAAGTTGCAGAGATTGGTGGATGAATTTGGTAGGGTGTGCAAAAGAAGAAAATTAAAGGTGAATACAGGAAAGAGTAAGGTTATGAGGATAACAAAAAGATTAGGTGATGAAAGATTGAATATCAGATTGGAGGGAGAGAGTATGGAGGAGGTGAACGTATTCAGATATTTGGGAGTGGACGTGTCAGCGGATGGGTCTATGAAAGATGAGGTGAATCATAGAATTGATGAGGGAAAAAGAGTGAGTGGTGCACTTAGGAGTCTGTGGAGACAAAGAACTTTGTCCTTGGAGGCAAAGAGGGGAATGTATGAGAGTATAGTTTTACCAACGCTCTTATATGGGTGTGAAGCGTGGGTGATGAATGTTGCAGCGAGGAGAAGGCTGGAGGCAGTGGAGATGTCATGTCTGAGGGCAATGTGTGGTGTGAAGATAATGCAGAGAATTCGTAGTTTGGAAGTTAGGAGGAGGTGCGGGATTACCAAAACTGTTGTCCAGAGGGC
>NC_091339.1:20900597-20988097 GCF_038502225.1 Cherax quadricarinatus
GCCGCCAGCATAGAGGTATTTAAATTACCGAGTATGCTCCAAAGTCCTAAATATGTACTCTTTGGAACGGAGGAGCGAGAAATACATGATAATATGTACTTGGAACGTACATAAGGGCCTAGTCCCAAACCTACGCACTACCAAAACAGCGTAATGGTGTGAGAGGTAGAGAGAAAATGTAAAATTACCCAGTGAAAAGCAGGGGCGCCGTGGACACATTAGGAGAACAATGTAGCAATTTTCGTGGACCTAGACTATTCATTATCTTACCAGAAGATATCAGAAACACTGCTGGAAGAAGTGCAGAAGTTTTCATGGTGAAACTCGAAAAGTACCTACGCTGAATGCCAGATCAACCAGGCTGTGATGGATCTGTGGGTCAGCAGACCTCCGGCAGCAATAGCTTGGTTGACCAGGCAAGCACAGACAAGCTTGGCTAGGTGTCAGACTACGGGAGTAGAAAAACTGAAATTCATCAAAATTATATCTTAAAACTGTGTATAGAGCATTCAACCAATTTTGTTTAAGCTCCTTATCCTCCTTCATCTTATTCCTTTTCTCCCTTATTCCTTCTTCCCTTCCCCTCTTTCATATGTTCTCCCTCCTTTTCTCCCTACCCTTTCTCCTTCCGTCTCTTCCTCCTTTTTCATTCCTTCTCTTCCCCTTTTTTTCTCTCCCTTCCTTCTCTCACTCTCTTCTCCCCCCCCCTCACCCTTCCGTCTGCATAAAGATATGGTGGAACTGTGGACTTACGATATGGTTCACTGATTCTATTACTTTGCTCCCACCAGCCCTACCATCCATCTACCCTCCCACCAGCTCTACCGTCCATCTACCCTCCCACCAGCCCTACCGTCCATCTACCCTCCCACCAGCCCTACCGTCCATCTACCCTCCCACCAGCCCGACCGTCCATCTACCCTCCCACCAGCCCTACCCTCCATCTACCCTCCCACCAGCCCTACCGTCCATCTACCCTCCCACCAGCCCTTCCGTCCATCTACCCTCCCACCAGCCCTACCGTCCATCTACCCTCCCACCAGCCCTTCCGTCCATCTACCCTCCCACCAGCCCTTCCGTCCATCTACCCTCCCACCAGCCCTACCGTCCATCTACCCTCCCACCAGCCCTACCGTCCATCTACCCTCCCACCAGCCCTACCGTCCATCTACCCTCCCACCAGCCCTTCCGTCCATCTACCCTCCCACCAGCCCTACCGTCCATCTACCCTCCCACCAGCCCTACCGTCCATCTACCCTCCCACCAGCCCTTCCGTCCATCTACCCTCCCACCAGCCCTACCGTCCATCTACCCTCCCACCAGCCCTACCGTCCATCTACCCTCCCACCAGCCCTACCGTCCATCTACCCTCCCACCAGCTCTACCGTCCATCTACCCTCCCACCAGCCCTACCGTCCATCTACCCTCCCACCAGCCCTTCCGTCCATCTACCCTCCCACCAGCCCTACCGTCCATCTACCCTCCCACCAGCCCTACCGTCCATCTACCCCCCCACCAGCCCTACCGTCCATCTACCCTCCCACCAGCCCTTCCGTCCATCTACCCTCCCACCAGCCCTACCGTCCATCTACCCTCCCACCAGCCCTACCGTCCATCTACCCTCCCACCAGCCCTACCGTCCATCTACCCTCCCACCAGCCCTTCCGTCCATCTACCCTCCCACCAGCCCTACCGTCCATCTACCCTCCCACCAGCCCTACCGTCCATCTACCCTCCCACCAGCCCTACCGTCCATCTACCCTCCCACCAGCCCTTCCGTCCATCTACCCTCCCACCAGCCCTACCGTCCATCTACCCTCCCACCAGCCCTACCGTCCATCTACCCTCCCACCAGCCCTACCGTCCATCTACCCTCCCACCAGCCCTACCGTCCATCTACCCTCCCACCAGCCCTACCGTCCATCTACCCTCCCACCAGCCCTTCCGTCCATCTACCCTCCCACCAGCCCTACCGTCCATCTACCCTCCCACCAGCCCTACCGTCCATCTACCCTCCCACCAGCCCTACCGTCCATCTACCCTCCCACCAGCCCTTCCGTCCATCTACCCTCCCACCAGCCCTACCGTCCATCTACCCTCCCACCAGCCCTACCGTCCATCTACCCTCCCACCAGCCCTACCGTCCATCTACCCTCCCACCAGCCCTTCCGTCCATCTACCCTCCCACCAGCCCTTCCGTCCATCTACCCTCCCACCAGCCCTTCCGTCCATCTACCCTCCCACCAGCCCTTCCGTCCATCTACCCTCCCACCAGCCCTTCCGTCCATCTACCCTCCACCAGCCCTTCCGTCCATCTACCCTCCCTCCCGCTCAAACACCAGCCAATCCTCCCGCCCAACTGTTCGTCTGCCCATTCTCCCGTCCTTTCGTTCGTCCGCCTGTCTTCTTGTTAGCCCTCCCGTGCGCCTGTCTTCTTGTTAGCCCTCCCGTCCGCCTGTCTTCTTGTTAGCCCTCCCGTGCGCCTGTCTTCTTGTTAGCCCTCCCGTCCGCCTGTCTTCTTGTTAGCCCTCCCGTCCGCCTGTCTTCTTGTTAGCCCTCCCGTCCGCCTGTCTTCTTGTTAGCCCTCCCGTCCGCCTGTCTTCTTGTTAGCCCTCCCGTCCGCCTGTCTTCTTGTTAGCCCTCCCGTCCGCCTGTCTTCTTGTTAGCCCTCCCGTCCGCCTGTCTTCTTGTTAGCCCTCCCGTCCGCCTGTCTTCTTGTTAGCCCTCCCGTCCGCCTGTCTTCTTGTTAGCCCTCCCGTCCGCCTGTCTTCTTGTTAGCCCTCCCGTCCGCCTGTCTTCTTGTTAGCCCTCCCGTCCGCCTGTCTTCTTGTTAGCCCTCCCGTCCGCCTGTCTTCTTGTTAGCCCTCCCGTCCGCCTGTCCGTCCGCCTGTCTTCTTGTTAGCCCTCCCGTCCGCCTGTCTTCTTGTTAGCCCTCCCGTCCGCCTGTCTTCTTGTTAGCCCTCCCGTCCGCCTGTCTTCGTGTTAGCCCTCCCGTCCGCCTGTCTTCGTGTTAGCCCTCCCGTCCGCCTGTCTTCTTGTTATCCCTCCCGTCCGCCTGTCTTCTTGTTAGCCCTCCCGTCCGCCTGTCTTCTTGTTAGCCCTCCCGTCCGCCTGTCTTCTTGTTAGCCCTCCCGTCCGCCTGTCTTCTTGTTAGCCCTCCCGTCCGCCTGTCTTCTTGTTAGCCCTCCCGTCCGCCTGTCTTCTTGTTAGCCCTCCCGTCCGCCTGTCTTCTTGTTAGCCCTCCCGTCCGCCTGTCTTCTTGTTAGCCCTCCCGTCCGCCTGTCTTCTTGTTAGCCCTCCCGTCCGCCTGTCTTCTTGTTAGCCCTCCCGTCCGCCTGTCTTCTTGTTAGCCCTCCCGTCCGCCTGTCTTCTTGTTAGCCCTCCCGTCCGCCTGTCTTCTTGTTAGCCCTCCCGTCCGCCTGTCTTCTTGTTAGCCCTCCCGTCCGCCTGTCTTCTTGTTAGCCCTCCCGTCCGCCTGTCTTCTTGTTAGCCCTTCCGTCCGCCTGTCTTCTTGTTAGCCCTCCCGTCCGCCTGTCTTCTTGTTAGCCCTCCCGTCCGCCTGTCTTCTTGTTAGCCCTCCCGTCCGCCTGTCTTCTTGTTAGCCCTCCCGTCCGCCTGTCTTCTTGTTAGCCCTCCCGTCCGCCTTTTACTGCCAAGTCGTGATATATTTAATTGAAGCTAGACACTTGTGTTTCTCATCATAAGACCTGTTGTGATCCTCGTGACTGTTGGTACTCCCTCCAATACTGCCTCACCATACATAGTTATAATTTCTGTTTGTAAGCAATAATCCATCAGTTATACTGTGAATTGTCTTCAGTATAATACTTGAAATATTAAAATCTTAATAATAATAATAATAATAATAATATTATTATTATTATTATTATTATTATTATTATTGTTATTATAGAAATGACAGAGGAAATTACATGAATGACAGGTGATTTTAAGTCTAATAAGTGGGTATATTTGGGAGAAAGTTAAGGCGGCGGGTGGGTTGTGGGGAGAGGGAAGACTTGTGTTATTGTTGTGGGTGTCTGACCTTGGCAATGGTGTGTGACCGTGGCTTGGGCAAGGTCAAGCTCCAAGGTCGTCTGGTGGGCCCACCTGCTCCTCCTCTGCCACGCGCACCTGCAACAGAAAGGTCACCTGGGACTCTACCACCAGTGTGTGTACACAGTGCAGACGATTTGTCTTCGGTGGAGGGGAAAGGGTGTTGGTGGTGGAGATAGTTATTGTTGGTGCTGGTGGAAGAAGAGATGCTGCTGCTGTTGGAGTTGGTGGAAGAAGAGATGGTGCTCTTGTTAGTTGAGGGAGAGAGAGCTCTCAGAGTCTCTTAAGCTTTAGCCAGTCAGAATGTAGTGCTGATGCCACAGCAGCATACCCTTACATCCTACAGATGACTTCTCAATTTCCTCTGGAAGTTCTTCCTAGGTAGGTCTCAGGGCATACACAGTGAACTAGTCTGATCTCGGGGCTAGCCACATTTCTTTGCTTTTACTTCAGTAAATCTCAAGACAGCTCTGATGTATTCAGTCAGCAGTACCTAAGATTATACACAAGTCCCAAACACTGGTGGCAGTGGTGACATCATTCCACAGCCTCCAGTCACGTAACTCACTAACACCTTCGACTTTGCCTATTTCATTTACATGCTACTCGCTATACATCAACAGTCTGCTTGGTCAGTGACTGGGTCGCCACTGTTCGATGGAGGATCAACACTCCATTGCTTCTTACGTTGAATGGCCTGTCCGCTTCACTTTGTGATCACTGCTGTTCAGTGTACCTTCATGTCTGTAGAATTAATTTCAAAGTTGTAATTTTAGTGCTGATGAGCGGGAGTGGTGAGTAAACAAACTTATTCTGTCTTGGTAATGAATTTAAACACTTGTTGATCACGAGACTCACATCTCGTACCACTGCCACTTCTTGCATGTATGCTAATTAATGAGCCAGTTTTTGAATGTGTTGATGGTTGTGCACATGTTTTACACATTTGTATATAAGCATCAGTAAAAGGTACCGTATTAAACAAAAGGGTCCCGTATTAACCATAGGGGTATCATATTAAAAGGGTCCCGTATTAACCATAGGGGTATCATATTAAAAGGATATCGTATTAACCATAGGGGTATCATATTAAAAGGGTCCCGTATTAACCATAGGGGTATCATATTAAAAGGATATCGTATTAACCATAGGGGTATCATTAAAAGGGTACCGTATTAATCATAGGGGTATCATATTAAAAGGGTACCGTATTAACCATAGGGGTATCATATTAAAAGGGTACCGTATTAACCATAGGGGTATCATATTAAAAGGGTACCGTATTAATCATAGGGGTATCATATTAAAAGGGTACCGTATTAACCATAGGGGTATCATATTAAAAGGGTACCATATTAATCATAGGGGTATCATGTTAAACAGAAGGGTACCGTAGTGAAAGAGTACCGTATTAAACAGTAGGCTGCCATATTAAACAAAATAGTTCAGTATTAGCTAAGACGGCACCGCATTAACCAAAACGAAGAAAGTCTAGGGATTTAACGAACCCCGTTTAACAACTTTTCGAAGGGTAGGCATCTGAGGCCTCAAGGCAGCCCAAGGGCGCAGTGTGACACAGTAGAGTCTGTCTGTTACTCTCCTGTTTTGACCTTCCACGGCATCTCCCTCCCTCCCCCCTCCCCCCCACACAGTCAACTACCCGACCACTTAACCACCAGGATGACCACTAATATCTTCAAACGTGTATCATTTACACACAGGTGCTTTATTCATGGCATTACAAAAAAGCTGTAATAACTAAAATTTGGTAGTAGATGATTGGAATGTGTGATAATGCTGAGGCAAGCGTGTCTAATTCTGGAATTTTAAGGCGTGTGTAGTGTGTTTATATAATTTAGTTAACGATGAAGGGTAGGGGGACATTTTGGTGCTCTTTGATTTATTGTCAGTAATATAACTTCTGCGCTGTGTGGCCCTTGTGGGTTTATAGCTATGATTATAAGATTAATAATGTAAGTAATATATTTGGTGGTGACAATATCTGTGATTTAATGTAATTAATATCTATCGTGGTATCATCTACTGGTGTGTTTTTATCTATTCGCCCGTTCCAAGGGGTGCCATGATGCTGCTCAAAGGTTTTTAGTCAAAGGAACTGAAGCTACCTTCTCCTTCGCATCTTCCACCCCCCAGCGGGTTTAGCGCTTCCCCACGAACCTAAGAATTGCCGCCGAATGTGATGCTTCCGTGTCCCGTCTTCACTCCTATTGTTCACATTAATTTTTTCCCTCTTCTGGAGGCGACACCACGGAAGTCCGGTAACACCTACGTGCTTATTTACTGCTAGGTGAACAATTGCACCAGGTGTAAGGAGACACCCACGTACCTATTTACTGCTAGGTGAAGAGAGGCTGCTAGTGTAAGAAAGCTTGGTTATATGTCTAACCTATCAAGTGTGCGACTATCGTTCTGACCACTTCAAGTGTGCTTGCTTACCTATTTGTAGTTGAAGGGATCCAGTCTTATGAGGTCCTGGTCTTAACTGTATACAGCCAGTTTCCCCAAGCTTCCATCCTTGCGAGACCTGTCATACCTATGCTTACAACTGTGTATGTTGTGTTTCCACCACCACGTATAGTGCGCGTGCGTGCACATCGATATAGGTCAATTTTAGAAACGCTATAACAACATTACCGGATGAGTATAGCGGCATTGTATTATTTATTTAGTACGGCAGTATTAAAATATTATAGCAATAATCTAGCAGCATTATTTTAATATAGCATCATGATAATAAAGCGTCAGGATAATGATATAACATTGTTAAAGCATCACTATATCAAGATTATAACACTAAGAGATACATAGCATCATGATAGCCTGGTTATAGCATCAATATAGCGTAGCATCATTACTGGAGTGAGTGAGAGCATGGTGGTGGGTATCGTGGGATGAGTCAGCTGAGAGGCGGCGCTAGTTACGTGTTGGATCATCCTCGGCACAGGAGGCTGCTAAGTCACCACTCTTCTTTAGGGTCGTTTGTCTTAGGTGGTCGTGCCAGGGTGGTGGACCGTGTGTACGGGTGTCGGGTGGGTTGTGTGTGCTGAGTGTCGACCCAGCGTGGTCAGCCTCGGGAATGGTATTTTTTTCTTTTTGGTATGTGTAGAGTACGTTTGTGTTATGGTGTCACTGTCCCCTCTGGTAGTCACTGTCACTTCTGGTGGTCACTGTACTCTGTTGCTGCTCTCTCTGTCACTGCCTTCTCTCTCTCTCTGGTAGTACTTTCCTCTTTTTTTGGTGATGACTGTCGCAGATTGTCGTTAAACATCACTTTGTTTTTGTACTTTATTAATGTAGGTTAGGCTAGGTTCGAGATTTGATAATGGTTCAAGGTGGACCGAAATGTCTTCTGAGCTTCATCAACTTGTGGGTTAGTTATGCGTAAGTTCAGCGGTTAGGCTAAGAAATTAGGTGATTGGTTTAGGTTAGACTGTGAGGTTAGATGGTTAGGTCACTGCCACAGCTGACAGACATAAACACAAAGTACAACTTCGTGTTATCTTGCACGGATGATAAATAAGCGTGAAAGTTATCACGTTAGAAGACTGAAAGACTTGTCATCAGGGGTTTTGTAAGGGTGATGTTGAGTATAGTTTGGTGATTTCGTGGTGTGATGGAACAAGCAAGGGTTCATACGTGGCAAGGTAGGTTCAGCTAGCCTGTACTTGAATGTCAACAATAAATTCAGTATTGACATTTTAGCATTGACTGATAGTAACATTGGCTGTGGTAGTAGCAGTGACCGTGATAGTGGCATTGACCATGATAGTAGCATTGACCATGATAACATTGACCTTGATAGTAGCATGTACTATGGTAGTAGCATTGACTATGGCAATAGCATCGACCATGAATAATAACATTGGCTTTAGAATGTACACTTAACTTTGACATTGAGAATGTCGTCACCTTTGATGGCAACTCTTAACTTCGTGGCCAGGGTGACCTCGAAGGCATGCAGTGGCCCCACCCGGGTAACGGCTGACCCTTAATGGCACACGGCCCCTTCGTTTCTTCGGCGTTCTACTTTTGCCTGTAGGGACCCTCTGCCACCACTGCCACTTTCATCGCTGCCGACACCAATACTGCTACAGCAGGTGGCGTGAGGGGAAATTTACTCAGACGAAAGGTAATGTGTTGGCGCTGACCTGTTCCGGCGTCAACACACTACCTTTCCTCTGAGAAACCTTCATCTCAATCTACCGGTTGCAGTTCTTGCAATATTGCATAGCAGCTCCTGATAAAGCACGGGAAAGTGTGAAAGATCTTGAGGTGAAGATTTCCACCCCCCCGTGGCTTCTTGTGCATTGTTAAGACCGCCTGTCTGCGAATGTATTGCATATATATATATATATATATATATATATATATATATATATATATATATATATATATATATATATATATATATATATATATATATATATATATATATATATATATATATATATATATATATATATATATATATATGCAAAACAACCACTGTGAAAGAATAGAGAAATTCCAAGCGCTTTCGTGACTACTCACATTGTTCCTTGATAATGTGAGTAGTCACGAAAGCGCTTGGAATTTCTCTATTCTTTCACATTGGTTGTTTTGCATATTCTGAAATCACTTGTTTACTGTGATCTTATTGCATATATATATATATATATATATATATATATATATATATATATATATATATATATATATATATATATATATATATATATATATATATATACATATATGTCGTGCCGAATATGTAAAACTGGTCAATTAGCAAGAACTCATTTAAAATAAAGTCCTTTCTGAAATTTTCTCTTATAAATTTAAAGATATATTGTTTTCATTAATGTTAATGTAAAAAAAATTAATTTTGCTCCAAAAGAATCTTAGAAAACTTACCTAACCTTATTATAACAAGAACAATTTATTTTAGCCTAACCCAACTAAATATATTTTAGATTTGTTTACAATAATTTTTTACTAAACAAACACATTGGAATATATTTTTTCGTTAGGTTCAGAATGATTTTGGCGAAATTATTGCATACACAAATTCTCACTTGTCCTATATGGCAAGATGAACGTCGCTATTTAAGCCAAGATCGCAAGTTCTGCCTATTCGGCAATATATATATATATATATATATATATATATATATATATATCTATATATATATATATATATATATATATTTATTTATATATATATATATATATATATATATATATATATATATATATATATATATATATATATATATATATATATTACACCGAGAAGAAATAAACACAACGCAGTTTTAAGGTATGTAGATGCTAGACATTTGTAAGATTTTTCTCTCGTCTTTCGTGTTCATGCGGCAGCAAGTGAACTAATTCTGTCAGATCGCAAAACAGTTAACAGGCTCTCGTTTCACACACATTTGACAGATGTAGATTAAACCAGATGGGAAGATGTTAAGTGTTGTCGGTTCCCAGCGATGTTGATTTCCTGGGAAATGAAGGGGCGGATGCTGAGGCAAGGGCTGCTGTAGCAAGCCCACTCTCCAGTAGACTTATGCCTTACAGTAACTTCATGGATCATATACACAGATATGTTCCTTGGAAATGGTGGGCATGGTGGGTTCTACATACTGGGAAGACGTATTACAGTGTTCGGCAGGTCGTGGGTGTTTGGTCTTCCTTCTTCAACAGGAATCATCACTTAGAGATGAATCTGTCGACTGAAGATCGGACACACACGTCACCCATAGCCATCTGTTCACGGGTGCTTCTGTTTCCCTCTTGAGTAGCTGGTGACGTGCTGCTGTCTGCGAAACATACTTTAACATTTTGCCCTCGACTTAGGTCTTTCCACTATCGACAGGGTATTTATGATTACCGGGATGCCTGTAGGGACCTCGGGGTTAGGAGTCTTTTGATATTAATAATTTAATGTTTTTTTTTAAATTGATGTTGGCTATTTTAACTTTATATATATATATATATATATATATATATATATATATATATATATATATATATATATATATATATATATATAATATTGTGGGTATGAGCGCTGAATGACGTACTCGGTCGAAGTGCTTCTTAAATGTCATAATTACTAATACGGTGAATTGGCATTCGTTTATTTCTGCACGCTGTAGCATTTTGTTATACTAGTTGTAAGAGGGGCCTCGTCTTCTGCCTTGTGACTGCTGTGTGCACCTTCGGGCCGCAGGCAGTAAAAACTTGGCTGATCCAAAAATGGTCATAGCCATGTCACAGGTATTGGTAGTAGCAGCAGTAGTAGTAGCAGGAGAATGAGGAGGGATAGGATGAGAAGGGGAAGGTTGGGGAGGAGGACGGATGGGAAGAGGAGGACGAACGAGAGAGGAGAATGGGGAAAGGTTGAGGATGGGAATTTGTTGAGAAAAAGAGGTGGTTTACATACAAGGGTGGGGGTGGGGGGTGTTGGGGTTGTAAGCAGGATATGCTTGAGGTGGGAGATGTGGTACAAGGTCCCTGAAGGTCGTCACCACCTTGCTGCTCCCCTCTTACGCTGATCTCACTCGTACTCTCAGTCCCCCCCCTGCCATCCTCCCCGCCGACACCACCATTACAGTCACAACCACCGCTTCTGCTATTACTATAACCTACCACCTCATTAACCCACCAGCACGTTAACTCAACACCACATTAACCCACCACCACATTAACCGTCCACCACTACTATAACCCACCACCACCACCGTGACCACCACCGTGACCACCACCGCTGCTACTACCGTTGGCATCACCTTCATAGTTCAATAAAAGATGCAGCAGGTGGTGTTCTTGATAAAAAAAAAATGAGTTGGGGTGCAAAGGGAGGGGAGGGGGAAGGGGGGGATGATGTGTCATGGATGCACTGGGGTAACGGGGTGGTGGGGGTGGGGGAAGACGAAAGGTTACTCAAGGACGTTGTTGCAGCGGCAGGGGGGGGAGGGGGGACATGATCAGATCGTTAGGAAGAGAGGGGAGGGGCAAGGTCGGTAGGTAACGAGGGTAGGGATGGGGCAACGAGGACGAATTCGTTTTCTTTTTTTTAACAATTAGATACATCAGCATTATGTAGATGTAACTAAGACAAGATACCTGTGTTCCCCTGTCATGTTCCATCACACTAGGTGGATCTCTGTCATGTTCCATCACACTAGGTGGGTCTCTGTCATGTTCCATCACACTAGGTGGGTCTCTGTCATGTTCTGTCACACTAGGTGGGTCTCTGTCATGTTCTGTCACACTAGGTGGGTCTGTCATGTTGTCACACTAGGTGGGTCTCTGTCATGTTCCGTCACACTAGGTGGGTCTCTGTCATGTTCCATCACACTAGGTGGGTCTCTGTTATGTTCCATCACACTAGGTGGGTCTCTGTCATGTTCTGTCACACTAGGTGGGTCTCTGTCATGTTCTGTCACACTAGGTGTGTCTGTCATGTTGTCACACTAGGTGGGTCTCTGTCATGTTCTGTCACACTAGGTGGGTCTCTGTCATGTTCTGTCACACTAGGTGGGTCTCTGTCATGTTCTGTCACACTTGGTGAGTCTCTGTCATGTTCTGTCACACTAGGTGAGTCTCTGTCATGTTCTGTCACACTAGGTGGGTCTCTGTCATGTTCTGTCACACTAGGTGGGTCTCTGTCATGTTCTGTCACACTTGGTGAGTCTCTGTCATGTTCTGTCACACTAGGTGAGTCTCTGTCATGTTCTGTCACACTAGGTGGGTCTCTGTCATGTTCTGTCACACTAGGTGGGTCTCTGTCATGTTCCGTCACACTAGGTGGGTCTCTGTCATGTTCCATCACACTAGGTGGGTCTCTGTCATCTGTCACACTAGGTGGGTCTCTATCATGTTCTGTCACACTTGGTGGGTCTCTGTCATGTTCTGTCACACTAGGTGGGTCTCTGTCATGTTCTATCACACTAGGTGGATCTCTGTCATGTTCCATCACACTAGTTGGGTCTCTGTCATCTGTCACACTAGGTGAGTCTCTGTCATGTTCTGTCACACTAGGTGGGTCTCTCTCATGTTCTGTCACACTAGGTGGGTCTCTGTCATGTTCTGTCACACTAGGTGGGTCTCTGTCATGTTCTGTCACACTAGGTGGGTCTCTGTCCTGTTCCGTCACACTAGGTGGGTCTCTGTCCTGTTCCGTCACACTAGGTGGGTCTCTGTCCTGTTCCGTCACACTAGGTGGGTCTCTGTCATGTTCCATCACACTAGGTGGGTCTCTGTCATGTTCCATCACACTAGGTGGGTCTCTGTCATCTGACACACTAGGTGGGTATCTGTCATGTTCTGTCACACTAGGTGTGTGTCTGTCATGTTCCATCACACTAGGTGGGTCTCTGTCATGTTCCATCACACTAGGTGGGTATCTGTCATGTTCTGTCACACTAGGTGGGTCTCTGTTATGTTCTATCACACTAGGTGGGTCTCTGTCATGTTCCGTCACACTAGGTGGGTCTCTGTCATGTTCTGTCACACTTGGTGGGTCTCTGTCATCTTCCATCACACTATGTGGGTCTGTCATGTTCTGTCACACTAGGTGGGTCTCTCATGTTCCGTCACACTAGGTGGATCTCTGTCATGTTCCGTCACACTAGGTGTGTGTCTGTCATGCTCCGTCACACTAGGTGGGTCTCTCTCATATTCCGTCACACTAGGTGGGTCTCTGCCATGTTCCGTCACACTAGGTGGGTCTCTGTCATGCTTCGTCACACTAGGTGGGTCTCTCTCATATTCCGTCACACTAGGTGGGTCTCTGTCATGTTCCGTCACACTAGGTGGGTCTCTGTCATGCTCCGCCACACTAGGTGGTTCTCTGTCATGTTCCGTCACACTAGGTGGGTCTCTGTCATGCTCCGTCACACTAGGTGGGTCTCTGTCATGTTCCGTCACACTAGGTGGGTCTCTGTCATGTTCCATCACACTAGGTGGGTCTCTCATGTTCCGTCACACTAGGTGGGTCTCTGTCATGTTCCGTCACACTAGGTGGGTCTGTCATGTTCTGTCACACTAGGTGGGTCTCTGTCATGTTCCGTCACACTAGGTGGGTCTATGTCATGTTCCATCACACTAGGTGGGTCTCTGTCATGTTCCGTCACACTAGGTGGGTCTCTGTCATGTTCCATCACACTAGGTGGGTCTCTCATGTTCCGTCACACTAGGTGGGTCTCTGTCATGTTCCGTCACACTAGGTGGGTCTGTCATGTTCTGTCACACTAGGTGGGTTTCTGTCATGTTCCGTCACACTAGGTGGGTCTCTGTCATGTTCCGTCACACTAGGTGGGTCTATGTCATGTTCCATCACACTAGGTGGGTCTCTGCCATGTTCCGTCACACTAGGTGGGTCTCTGTCATGTTCCGTCACACTAGGTGTGTCTCTGTCATGTTCCGTCACACTAGGTGGGTCTCTGTCATGCTCCGTCACACTAGGTGGGTCTCTGTCATGTTCCATCACACTAGGTGGGTCTCTGTCATGCTCCGTCACACTAGGTGGGTTTCTGTCATGTTCTGTTACACTAGGTGGGTCTCTGTCATGTTCCGTCACACTAGGTGGGTCTCTGCCATGTTCTGTCACACTAGATGGGTCTCTGTCATGTTCCGTCACACTAGGTGGGTTTCTGTCATGTTCTGTTACACTAGGTGGGTCTCTGTCATGTTCCGTCACACTAGGTGGGTCTCTGCCATGTTCTGTCACACTAGATGGGTCTCTGTCATGTTCCGTCACACTAGGTGGAACTCTGTCATGTTACGTCACCCTAGGTGGGTCTCTGCCATGTTCCGTCACACTAGGTGGGTCTCTGTCATGCTCCGTCACACTAGGTGGGTCTCTGTCATGTTCCATCACACTAGGTGGGTCTCTGTCATGTTCCATCACAATAGGTGGGTCTCTGTCATGTTCCATCACACTAGGTGGGTCTCTGTCATGCTCCGTCACACTAGGTGGGTCTCTGTCATGTTCCGTCACACTAGGTGGGTCTCTGTCATGTTCCGTCACACTAGGTGGATCTGTCATGCTCCGTCACACTAGGTGGGTCTCTGTCATGTTCTGTCACACTAGGTGGGTCTCTGTCATGTTCCGTCACACTAGGTGTGCTGGAATGAATTCTCTTAACCTGAAATCTGTCTCCGTGTCTCAACCTGAGACACGGATCAAGGTGTGTTGAAGCTTTATTTTGGAGGTGTCGTGCACACACTGCATCGCCATATCCACCTGGTATGAGACGGAGGCAACGCTAGAACACTCAGTAGCGCTGACTTGAAGAGTGAGGTGCGTGTCATGTCTGGTACATTCCATATCACCGGATGTCTCTCTGCTTTTCATGGTGTCGGTATCTTGTGCCGTTATGTTGTTCAGCTGCCATGGCGTTGGTATCTTGTACCATTACCTTCCTCAGCTGTCATGGTGTTGGTATCTTGCACCATTATCTTCCTCAGCTGTCATGGTGTTGGTATCTTGTACCATTACCTTCCTCAGCTGTCATGGTGTTGGTATCTTGTACCATTACCTTCCTCAGCTGTCATGGTGTTGGTATCTTGTACCATTACCTTCCTCAGCTGTCATGGTGTTGGTATCTTGTACCATTACCTTCCTCAGCTGTCATGGTGTTGGTATCTTGTACCATTACCTTCCTCAGCTGTCATGGCGTTGGTATCTTGTACCATTGCCTTCCTCAGCTGTCATGGTGTTGGTATCTTGTACCATTGCCTTCCTCAGCTGTCATGGTGTTGGTATCTTGTACCATTACCTTCCTCAGCTGTCATGGTGTTGGTATCTTGTACCATTACCTTCCTCAGCTGTCATGGTGTTGGTATCTTGTACCATTACCTTCCTCAGCTGCCATGGTGTTGGTATCTTGTACCATTACCTTCCTCAGCTGTCATGGTGTTGGTATCTTGTACCATTACCTTCCTCAGCTGCCATGGTGTTGGTATCTTGTACCATTACCTTCCTCAGCTGCCATGGTGTTGGTATCTTGTACCATTACCTTCTCAGCTGTCATGGTGTTGGTATCTTGTACCATTACCTTCCTCAGCTGTCATGGTGTTGGTATCTTGTACCATTACCTTCCTCAGCTGTCATGGTGTTGGTATCTTGTACCATTACCTTCCTCAGCTGTCATGGTGTTGGTATCTTGTACCATTACCTTCCTCAGCTGTCATGGTGTTGGTATCTTGTATCATTACCTTCCTCAGCTGTCATGGTGTTGGTATCTTGTACTATTACCTTCCTCAGCTGTCATGGTGTTGGTATCGTGTACCATTACCTTCCTCAGCTGTCATGGTGTTGGTATCTTGTACCATTACCTTCCTCAGCTGTCATGGTGTTGGTATCTTGCACCATTACCTTCCTCAGCTGTCATGGTGTTGGTATCTTGTACCATTACCTTCCTCAGCTGTCATGGTGTTGGTATCTTGTACCATTACCTTCCTCAGCTGTCATGGTGTTGGTATCTTGTACCATTACCTTCCTCAGCTGCCATGGTGTTGGTATCTTGTACCATTACCTTCCTCAGCTGTCATGGTGTTGGTATCTTGTACCATTACCTTCCTCAGCCGGGAAACCTTAAGGCAAGTCCAATTGGGGACCGGGGTTGGGTTACGTTATGTTGTCTCTGGTCTTCTTTGTTTTTTCTCGCACAGTGTTGACGTGACAATTTTCCAGGACCCACCTAACCGTCGGTATGAATTTTCTGATTTTAAGTTCGTGTTTTTTTTCTGATAATGCTGTGTTATAATGCTTCCTTCTTCAAGGTTTCACTTTATTTTTGGTACTACTGTAGATCACGTCCTCTCCAGGACGTGATCTACTGCAGTTTTAACACCTGTTGATTAATAGTTAAACAGGGGCAGCCCGGGAATCAATCCCGTGGTCCAGTGGATGTAAGTCGAATGCTCTTTATATACGTAATGTTCGTATTACAGTGCCTGTAAAAAAATGATCTTGCTAATCTCAGAATAGAAGTGTATGCTCTCTTGTTTTTTCCATTACAAAGCCAGTGTGTGGAACGAATGTACACCGTTGGTCTTGCCTGTGGTGTTATCTTGTGAACAATAGCGGATCTTCTTTCATGTTTTTTCAGCCTCTTTCATATGGAAAAACGATGACCTTAACAGAGGTACAAGATACAGGATGTTTTCTTACAACCCACGAGCCACATATAAGATCTATGAATAATAATGTCAGACGTCCTAGCGCTTAGCTAGCACATTAGAGCACATATAAGAACAGAACAGTTGATGAGGACTGCGGTAGCCCTTCTGGATTATGCTAAGTGATGATCACTACTGCCACTTCACCTTGTTTGGTGCCTGTGTGTCGCTTGTCTCATGTCTGTGTATTAGGTTGACACGGCTCCTGGTGAGCTAAACGTCTCACACACACACACAGATGTTGCACATGTGTCTTATTTATCTCTATTAAAATAGCCTACCCTAACCTAATCTAAAACATCTAAAATTTAATGTTGAGGATAGCTTAGTTCGTTCACAAATTGTTGTATTGTAAAGCGTTAAAAACTGGGATTAGGACCGGGACCTGGACTGGAAAAAAAGTGGGACTTTTGATAAGACTATAACTGGGACTCGGTTGGGCTGGGTTTACGAATTGAACTGGGACTCAGGGACTCACAAGGTCAGACAAGGACGCTTCACAAAGGGTTTTACTCGCGAGGTTTTGCTGGCCAGCGGTTAATGCATTACCGCTGCCTAGCTGGGGGAGAACAGGAGGTGGTGCTTTGTGGGGGACGATGGTAGAGATGTGTTCACCAGGTTATTATACTCATCTGGGGCTCTTCGTAAGGGACGAGGCAAGATGTACTCACCTATTTGTGGTTGCAGGGGTCGATTCACAGCTCCTGGCCCCCGTCTCTTCGCTAGTCCATTCTCTTCCTGTTCCAAGAGCTTTATTTTACCTCTTCTTAAAGTTATGTATAGATCCTGCCTCCCCCACATCACTCTCTAAATTGTTCCACTTCTTGAGAACTCTGTGACTGAAGAAATACTTCCTAACATCCCTGTGACTCATCTGAATCTTCACCGTGTTGTACCCACCTAGTTGTGTGTGTGGCAAGTGAAGGGGAGGGATGCATTCATGGTTTTCTCACCTATTTGTGGTTACGGGAGTCGAATGTTAGGCTCTTGGTCCTGCGACTTAACTTGCCACTTGCTGGGTTCACTCCCTCTTAGCTTCGTGGGCCCTGTCATACCTCTCCTTAAAACTAGGTAAGGAGCCTGCATCCGCTGTTTCGTCCGGGTCATTCCACTTCCGGACCACCTTCAGGCTGAAGTAATACTTCCTAACATCCCTGTGACTCATCCGCGTGCCCTCGTGTACCTCTTTTCTTTCTCTCGAACATGCTGATCAATAAATTGGTTTCTCTGTTCTCAGTGGTTTCAATCTGTATTGGCTGATGCATCTCACGAAAAGGATAATAACTTTTGGGTTTAGGCAGTGTAGTTGCAAGTTTGCCAGGTTACTGACATTTTAAAGTGTTGGATTCTTTGCGATAACTCGAGAATGACTCTGTTGGTCGGCTTCAAACTTTTAGCTGACATTGATTTCGAGTTGTGTTGGTTTTAATTTTGATAAATTTGGTTAAGCAAATTGGTTTTCGTACAATAATTGAAGAATGTCTCAATTGACAGGCTTCAAACCTTAAACTCTGGTGCATCATGCTTTGATATTTAGACGTCTAACTGCTTTAGAAATTCGTGCCACACACTGCAATATTCTTTTTGCGTACATTGAGGTAGATGGGGCTGGGCTTATGAGATACGGGAATATCTCTGTCGGGTATCATAACGACTGAAACACTCGTACATCCAGTTGAGAAACAGTTTCCCTCTGTTGGTGTTTTGCCAAGTCATGTGACTTGTAAGGCTCTAACTAGGCGAAACATATCGTAATGAAAACTTATTCTGCAACGAGTGTCTTGTCTGGGTACGTTGTTTAAGCTGGAGGAGGACGTGTGGGCCCTGCAGGGAAGTGAGCCAGAGACACTGATGCCTGGTCGAGTAGCATAATGACGCTGAGGGCATAGCCAGGGTCGCCGACACAATGATGGTATTGGTTTGTCCATATATGCAGTGTGATACTGCCCCATGGCTGTGTGTGTGGCATGCAGGTTGGGAAGGGGAACGTAATGTAATGTGGCTTGACATTGTAGTGAGCGAGTATTACTTCGCTCGTCCAGAGCGTGAGATGAATCTTAATGGTGACCCAGGGACTCTCGCGCTACATGTTCTCATGGCAAGTGCTAAGAAGTTGCAATCTTACGGTGTGTGTGTGTGTGTGTGTGTGTGTGTGTGTGTGTGTGTGTGTGTGTGTGTGTGTGTGTGAGTGGGTGAGTGAGTGAGATTAGACACATGGGTATCTTTATTTGATAAAGATGCTCAGATGTTGCACATATGTCTAACTCCTTACCTTGTCGGTATTGTATATCATTTTTGTAATGCGTTGTGTGTTTGTGTGTATTTTAATAGGGTGCTTGTAGGCCAGTTTTAGTTACTTTAATTACTCTAAATGATGTTCTGCACAGTGGGAGGCCTAACCTGAATTAACAGTTGTAGGCCAACACTGGCTCAGACTCTAGTGTCCCATAGGTAAACAGTCGGATGGCACAGGATCTCAGTCATTACTAAACACCTGGTTCTGCTGCAGTCAGTTAAAGCAAAGGACCAGCAACCATCTGAGTCATGTCTAACCATCTGAAGAAGATGAATACCATCTGCTGGATGAGAGAGATGGTGCAAGATGGTTGAGGACCCAGTGCCTCTGGACGACTGGATAAGAGAAATGGTGCAAGGTAGTTGTGGTCCCAGTACTGTAATTACTGCCCCTGGATGACTGGATAAGAGAGAGAGATCGTGCAAGGTGGTTAAGGACCCAGTTACTGCCCCTGGATGACTGTGCTGTGACCCGCACGGCTTCACAACGCTCAATCATGTGATGATGACACAGTATAACACTTGCCAGCTAATAAGACCACTTTTCATTTTCTGCTTGCTTATGTTCAGGCCATCGTGGGACGAAATTACCCCACGCCATGTTCCTCCTGAAACAACGTTGAATAATTAGTAATACTTGCCAGAAAGTATGATGTACTGTCCTGGGGAAGGTGCTAGCAGTACTGTCTTGGGGAGGGAGGGTGCTAGCAGTACTGTCCTGTGGAGGGAGGGTGCTAGCAGTACTGTCCTGTGGAGGGAAGGTGCTAGCAGTACTGTCCTGTGGAGGGAAGGTGCTAGCAGTACTGTCCTGGGGAAGGTGCTAGCAGTACTGTCTTGGGGAGGGAGGGTGCTAGCAGTACTGTCCTGTGGAGGGAGGGTGCTAGCAGTACTGTCCTGTGGAGGGAAGGTGCTAGCAGTACTGTCCTGTGGAGGGAAGGTGCTAGCAGTACTGTCCTGGGGAAGGTGCTAGCAGTACTGTCCTGGGGAAGGTGCTAGCAGTACTGTCCTGTGGAGGGAGGATGCTTGCAGTACTGTCCTGTGGAGGGAGGGTGCTAGCAGTACTGTCCTGTGGAGGGAGGGTGCTAGCAGTACTGTCCTGTGGAGGGAGGGTGCTAGCAGTACTGTCCTGTGGAGGGAGGGTGCTAGCAGTACTGTCCTGTGGAGGGAGGATGCTTGCAGTACTGTCCTGTGGAGGGAGGGTGCTATCAGTACTGTCCTGTGGAGGGAGGATGCTTGCAGTACTGTCCTGTGAAGGGAGGATGCTTGCAGTACTGTCCTGTGGAGGGAGGATGCTTGCAGTACTGTCCTATGGAGGGAGGATGCTTGCAGTACTGTCCTGTGGAGTGAGGATGCTTGCAGTACTGTCCTATGGAGGGAGGATGCTTGCAGTACTGTCCTATGGAGGGAGGATGCTTGCAGTACTGTCCTGTGGAGTGAGGATGCTTGCAGTACTGTCCTGTGGAGTGAGGATGCTTGCAGTACTGTCCTATGGAGGGAGGATGCTTGCAGTACTGTCCTGTGGAGTGAGGATGCTTGCAGTACTGTCCTATGGAGGGAGGATGCTTGCAGTACTGCCCTGTGAAGGGAGGATGCTTGCAGTACTGTCCTATGGAGGGAGGATGCTTGCAATACTGTCCTGTGAAGGGAGGATGCTTGGAGTACTGTCCTATGGAGGGAGGATGCTTGCAGTACTGTCCTGTGAAGGGAGGATGCTTGCAGTACTGTCCTGTGGAGTGAGGATGCTTGCAGTACTGTCCTATGGAGTGAGGATGCTTGCAGTACTGTCCTATGGAGGGAGGATGCTTGCAGTACTGTCCTGTGAAGGGAGGATGCTTGCAGTACTGTCCTATGGAGGGAGGATGCTTGCAGTACTGTCCTGTGAAGGGAGGATGCTTGCAGTACTGTTCTATGGAGGGAGGATGCTTGCAGTACTGTCCTGTGAAGGGAGGATGCTTGCAGTACTGTCCTGTGGAGGGAGGATGCTTGCAGTACTGTCCTGTGGAGGGAGGGTGCTTGCAGTACTGTCCTATGGAGGGAGGGTGCTTGCAGTACTGTCCTATGGAGGGAGGGTGCTTGCAGTACTGTCCTGTGGAGTGAGGATGCTTGCAGTACTGTCCTGTGGAGTGAGGATGCTTGCAGTACTGTCCTATGGAGGGAGGGTGCTTGCAGTACTGTCCTATGGAGGGAGGATGCTTGCAGTACTGTCCTGTGGAGTGAGGATGCTTGCAGTACTGTCCTGTGGAGTGAGGATGCTTGCAGTACTGTCCTATGGAGGGAGGATGCTTGCAGTACTGTCCTGTGGAGTGAGGATGCTTGCAGTACTGTCCTATGGAGGGAGGATGCTTGCAGTACTGCCCTGTGAAGGGAGGATGCTTGCAGTACTGTCCTATGGAGGGAGGATGCTTGCAATACTGTCCTGTGAAGGGAGGATGCTTGGAGTACTGTCCTATGGAGGGAGGATGCTTGCAGTACTGTCCTGTGGAGTGAGGATGCTTGCAGTACTGTCCTATGGAGTGAGGATGCTTGCAGTACTGTCCTATGGAGGGAGGATGCTTGCAGTACTGTCCTATGGAGTGAGGATGCTTGCAGTACTGTCCTATGGAGGGAGGATGCTTGCAGTACTGTCCTATGGAGTGAGGATGCTTGCAGTACTGTCCTATGGAGGGAGGATGCTTGCAGTACTGTCCTATGGAGTGAGGATGCTTGCAGTACTGTCCTATGGAGTGAGGATGCTTGCAGTACTGTTCTATGGAGGGAGGATGCTTGCAGTACTGTCCTGTGAAGGGAGGATGCTTGCAGTACTGTCCTGTGGAGTGAGGATGCTTGCAGTACTGTCCTATGGAGTGAGGATGCTTGCAGTACTGTCCTATGGAGGGAGGATGCTTGCAGTACTGTCCTATGGAGTGAGGATGCTTGCAGTACTGTCCTATGGAGTGAGGATGCTTGCAGTACTGTCCTGTGAAGGGAGGATGCTTGCAGTACTGTCCTATGGAGGGAGGATGCTTGCAGTACTGTCCTGTGAAGGGAGGATGCTTGCAGTACTGTTCTATGGAGGGAGGATGCTTGCAGTACTGTCCTGTGAAGGGAGGATGCTTGCAGTACTGTCCTGTGGAGGGAGGATGCTTGCGGTACTGTCCTGTGGAGGGAGGGTGCTTGCAGTACTGTCCTATGGAGGGAGGGTGCTTGCAGTACTGTCCTATGGAGGGAGGGTGCTTGCAGTACTGTCCTGTGGAGTGAGGATGCTTGCAGTACTGTCCTGTGGAGTGAGGATGCTTGCAGTACTGTCCTATGGAGGGAGGGTGCTTGCAGTACTGTCCTGTGGAGGGAGGGTGCTTGCAGTACTGTCCTGTGGAGGGAGGATGCTTGCAGTACTGTCCTGTGGAGGGAGGGTGCTAGCAGTACTGTCCTGTGGAGGGAGGGTGCTTGCAGTACTGTCCTATGGAGGTAGGGTTCTAGCAGTACTGTCCTGTGGAGGGAGGGTGCTAGCAGTACTGTCCTGTAGAGAGAGGGTGCTAGCAATACTGTCCTGTGGAGGGAGGGTGCTAGCAATACTGTCCTGTGGAGGGAGGGTGCTAGCAGTACTGTCCTGTGGAGGGAGGGTGCTAGCAATACTGTCCTGGGGAGGGAGAGTGCTAGCAGTACTGTCCTGTGAAGGGAGGGTGCTTGCAGTACTGTCCTGTGGAGGGAGGGTGCTAGCAGTACTGTCCTGTGGAGGGAGGGTGCTAGTAATACTGTCCTGTGGAGGGAGGGTGCTAGCAGTACTGTCATGTGGAGGGAGGGTACTAGCAATACTGACCTGTGGAGGAGGGTGCTAGCAGTACTGTCCTCTGGAGGGAGGGTGCTAGCAGTACTGTCCTGTGGAGGGGGGGTGCTAGCAGTACTGTCCTGTGGAGGGAGGGTGCTAGCAGTATTGTCCTGAGGGAGGGTGCTAGCAGTACTGTCCTGTGGAGGGAGGGTGCTAGCAGTACTGTCATGTGGAGGGAGGGTGCTAGCAGTACTGTCCTATGGAGGGAGGGTGCTAGCAGTACTGTCCTGTGAAGGGAGGATGCTTGCAGTACTGTCCTATGGAGGGAGGATGCTTGCAGTACTGTCCTGTGGAGGGAGGTTGCTTGCAGTACTGTCCTATGGAGGGAGGATGCTTGCAGTACTGTCCTTTGGAGGGAGGATGCTTGCAGTACTGTCCTGTGGAGGGAGGGTGCTTGCAGTGCTGTCCTGTGGAGGATGCTTGCAGTACTGTCCTGTGGAGGGAGGGTGCTAGCAGTACTGTCCTGTGGAGGGAGGGTGCTTGCAGTACTGTCCTATGGAGGGAGGGTTCTAGCAGTACTGTCCTGTGGAGGGAGGGTTCTAGCAGTACTGTCCTGTGGAGGGAGGGTGCTAGCAGTACTGTCCTGTGGAGGGACGGTGCTAACAGTACTGTCCTGTAGAGAGAGGGTGCTAGCAATACTGTCCTGTGGAGGGAGGGTGCTAGCAGTACTGTCCTGTGGAGGGAGGGTGCTAGCAATACTGTCCTGGGGAGGGAGAGTGCTAGCAGTACTGTCCTGTGGAGGGAGGGTGCTTGCAGTACTGTCCTTTGGAGGGAGGGTGCTAGCAGTACTGTCCTGTGGAGGGAGGGTGCTAGCAGTACTGTCCTGTGGAGGGAGGGTGCTAGCAGTACTGTCCTGTAGAGCGAGGGTTCTAGCAATACTGTCCTGTGGAGGGAGGGTGCTAGTAATACTGTCCTGTGGAGGGAGGGTGCTAGCAGTACTGTCATGTGGAGGGAGGGTGCTAGCAGTACTGTCCTGTGGAGGGAGGGTGCTAGCAGTACTGTCCTGTGGAGGGAGGATGCTAGTACTGTCCTGTGGAGGGAGGGTGCTAGCAGTACTGTTCTGTGGAGGAGGGTGCTAGCAGTACTGTCCTCTGGAGGGAGGGTGCTAGCAGTACTGTCCTGTGGAGGGGGGTGCTAGCAGTACTGTCCTGTGGAGGGAGGGTGCTAGTACTGTCCTGTGGAGGGAGGGTGCTAGCAGTACTGACCTGTGGAGGAGGGTGCTAGGAGTACTGTCCTGTGGAGGGAGAGTGCTAGCAGTACTGTCCTGTGGAGGGAGGGTGCTAGCAGTACTGTCATGTGGAGGGATGGTGCTAGCAGTACTGTCCTGTGGAGGGAGGGTGCTAGCAGTACTGTCATGTGGAGGGATGGTGCTAGCAGTACTGTCCTGTGGAGGGAGGGTGCTAGCAGTACTGTCCTGTGAAGGGAGGGTGCTAGCAGTACTGTCCTATGGAGGGAGGATGCTTGCAATACTGTCCTATGGAGGGACGATGCTTGCAGTACTGTCCTGTGGAGTGAGGATGCTTGCAGTACTGTCCTATGGAGGGAGGATGCTTGCAGTACTGTCCTGTGGAGGGAGGATGCTTGCAGTACTGTCCTATGGAGGGAGGATGCTTGCAGTACTGTCCTGTGGAGTGAGGATGCTTGCAGTACTGTCCTATGGAGGGAGGATGCTTGCAGTACTGTCCTGTGAAGGGAGGATGCTTGCAATACTGTCCTGTGAAGGGAGGATGCTTGCAGTACTGTCCTGTGAAGGGAGGATGCTTGCAGTACTGTCCTATGGAGGGAGGATGCTTGCAGTACTGTCCTGTGAAGGGAGGATGCTTGCAGTACTGTCCTGTGGAGTGAGGATGCTTGCAGTACTGTCCTATGGAGTGAGGATGCTTGCAGTACTGTCCTATGGAGGGAGGATGCTTGCAGTACTGTCCTGTGAAGGGAGGATGCTTGCAGTACTGTCCTATGGAGGGAGGATGCTTGCAGTACTGTCCTGTGAAGGGAGGATGCTTGCAGTACTGTCCTGTGGGGTGAGGATGCTTGCAGTTCTGTCCTGTGGAGGGAGGGTGCTTGCAGTACTGTCCTATGGAGGGAGGGTGCTTGCAGTACTGTCCTATGGAGGGAGGGTGCTTGCAGTACTGTCCTGTGGAGTGAGGATGCTTGCAGTACTGTCCTGTGGAGTGAGGATGCTTGCAGTACTGTCCTATGGAGGGAGGATGCTTGCAGTACTGTCCTGTGAAGGGAGGATGCTTGCAGTACTGTCCTATGGAGGGAGGATGCTTGCAGTACTGTCCTATGGAGGGGGGATGCTTGCAGTACTGTCCTGTGAAGGGAGGATGCTTGCAGTACTGTCCTATGGAGGGAGGATGCTTGCAGTACTGTCCTGTGAAGGGAGGATGCTTGCAGTACTGTCCTGTGGAGGGAGGATACTTGCAGTACTGTCCTATGGAGGGAGGATGCTTGCAGTACTGTCCTGTGAAGGGAGGATGCTTGCAATACTGTCCTGTGAAGGGAGGATGCTTGCAGTACTGTCCTATGGAGGGAGGATGCTTGCAGTACTGTCCTGTGAAGGGAGGATGCTTGCAGTACTGTAGTGTGGAGTGAGGATGCTTGCAGTACTGTCCTGTGGAGTGAGGATGCTTGCAGTACTGTCCTATGGAGGGAGGATGCTTGCAGTACTGTCCTGTGAAGGGAGGATGCTTGCAGTACTGTCCTATGGAGGGAGGATGCTTGCAGTACTGTCCTGTGAAGGGAGGATGCTTGTAGTACTGTCCTATGGAGGGAGGATGCTTGCAGTACTGTCCTGTGAAGGGAGGATGCTTGCAGTACTGTCCTGTGGGGTGAGGATGCTTGCAGTACTGTCCTGTGGAGGGAGGGTGCTTGCAGTACTGTCCTATGGAGGGAGGGTGCTTGCAGTACTGTCCTATGGAGGGAGGGTGCTTGCAGTACTGTCCTGTGGAGTGAGGATGCTTGCAGTACTGTCCTGTGGAGTGAGGATGCTTGCAGTACTGTCCTATGGAGGGAGGATGCTTGCAGTACTGTCCTGTGAAGGGAGGATGCTTGCAGTACTGTCCTATGGAGGGAGGATACTTGCAGTACTGTCCTGTGAAGGGAGGATGCTTGCTGTACTGTCCTATGGAGGGAGGATGCTGGCAGTACTGTCCTGTGAAGGGAGGATGCTTGCAGTACTGTCCTGTGGAGGGAGGATGCTTGCAGTACTGTCCAGTGGAGGGAGGATGCTTGCAGTACTGTCCTGTGAAGGGAGGATGCTTGCAGTTCTGTCCTATGGAGGGAGGATGCTTGCAGTACTGTCCTGTGAAGGGAGGATGCTTGCAGTACTGTCCTATGGAGGGAGGATGCTTGCAGTACTGTCCTGTGAAGGGAGGATGCTTGCAGTACTGTCCTGTGGAGTAAGGATGCTTGCAGTACTGTCCTATGGAGTGAGGATGCTTGCAGTACTGTCCTATGGAGGGAGGATGCTTGCAGTACTGTCCTGTGAAGGGAGGATGCTTGCAGTACTGTCCTATGGAGGGAAGATGCTTGCAGTACTGTCCTGTGAAGGGAGGATGCTTGCAGTACTGCCCTATGGAGGGAGGATGCTTGCAGTACTGTGCTGTGAAGGGAGGATGCTTGCAGTACTGTCCTGTGAAGGGAGGATGCTTGCAGTACTGTCCTGTGGAGGGAGGGTGCTTGCAGTACTGTCCTATGGAGGGAGGGTGCTTGCAGTACTGTCCTGTGGAGTGAGGATGCTTGCAGTACTGTCCTGTGGAGTGAGGATGCTTGCAGTACTGTCCTATGGAGGGAGGGTGCTTGCAGTACTGTCCTGTGGAGGGAGGGTGCTTGCAGTACTGTCCTGTGGAGGGAGGATGCTTGCAGTACTGTCCTGTGGAGGGAGGGTGCTAGCAGTACTGTCCTGTGGAGGGAGGGTGCTTGCAGTACTGTCCTATGGAGGTAGGGTTCTAGCAGTACTGTCCTGTGGAGGGAGGGTGCTAGCAGTACTGTCCTGTGGAGGGACGGTGCTAACAGTACTGTCCTGTAGAGAGAGGGTGCTTGCAATACTGTCCTGTGGAGGGAGGGTGCTAGCAATGCTGTCCTGTGGAGGGAGGGTGCTAGCAGTACTGTCCTCTGGAGGGAGGGTGCTAGCAATACTGTCCTGGGGAGGGAGAGTGCTAGCAGTACTGTCCTGTGAAGGGAGGGTGCTTGCAGTACTGTCCTGTGGAGGGAGGGTGCTAGCAGTACTGTCCTGTGGAGGGAGGGTGCTAGTAATACTGTCCTGTGGAGGGAGGGTGCTAGCAGTACTGTCCTGTGGAGGGAGGGTGCTTGCAGTACTGTTCTATGGAGGTAGGGTTCTAGCAGTACTGTCCTGTGGAGGGAGGGTGCTAGCAGTACTGTCCTGTGGAGGGACGGTGCTAACAGTACTGTCCTGTAGAGAGAGGGTGCTAGCAATACTGTCCTGTGGAGGGAGGGTGCTAGCAATACTGTCCTGTGGAGGGAGGGTGCTAGCAGTACTGTCCTGTGGAGGGAGGGTGCTAGCAATACTGTCCTGGGGAGGGAGAGTGCTAGCAGTACTGTCCTGTGAAGGGAGGGTGCTTGCAGTACTGTCCTGTGGAGGGAGGGTGCTAGCAGTACTGTCCTGTGGAGGGAGGGTGCTAGTAATACTGTCCTGTGGAGGGAGGGTGCTAGCAGTACTGTCATGTGGAGGGAGGGTACTAGCAATACTGACCTGTGGAGGAGGGTGCTAGCAGTACTGTCCTCTGGAGGGAGGGTGCTAGCAGTACTGTCCTGTGGAGGGGGGTGCTAGCAGTACTGTCCTGTGGAGGGAGGGTGCTAGCAGTATTGTCCTGAGGGAGGGTGCTAGCAGTACTGTCCTGTGGAGGGAGGGTGCTAGCAGTACTGTCATGTGGAGGGAGGGTGCTAGCAGTACTGTCCTATGGAGGGAGGGTGCTAGCAGTACTGTCCTGTGAAGGGAGGATGCTTGCAGTACTGTCCTATGGAGGGAGGATGCTTGCAGTACTGTCCTTTGGAGGGAGGATGCTTGCAGTACTGTCCTGTGGAGGGAGGGTGCTTGCAGTGCTGTCCTGTGGAGGATGCTTGCAGTACTGTCCTTTGGAGGGAGGGTGCTAGCAGTACTGTCCTGTGGAGGGAGGGTGCTTGCAGTACTGTCCTATGGAGGGAGGGTTCTAGTAGTACTGTCCTGTGGAGGGAGGGTTCTAGCAGTACTGTCCTGTAGAGAGAGGGTGCTAGCAATACTGTCCTGTGGACTGAGGGTGCTAGCAGTACTGTCCTGTGGAGGGAGGGTGCTAGCAATACTGTCCTGGGGAGGGAGAGTGCTAGCAGTACTGTCCTGTGGAGGGAGGGTGCTTGCAGTACTGTTTTTTGGAGGGAGGGTGCTAGCAGTACTGTCCTGTGGAGGGAGGGTGCTAGCAGTACTGTCCTGTGGAGGGAGGGTGCTAGCAGTACTGTCCTGTAGAGCGAGGGCTCTAGCAATACTGTCCTGTGGAGGGAGGGTGCTAGTAATACTGTCCTGTGGAGGGAGGGTGCTAGCAGTACTGTCATGTGGAGGGAGGGTGCTAGCAGTACTGTCCTGTGGAGGGGGGTGCTAGCAGTACTGTCCTGTGGAGGGGGGTGCTAGCAGTACTGTCCTGTGGAGGGAGGATGCTAGTACTGTCCTGTGGAGGGAGGGTGCTAGCAGTACTGTTCTGTGGAGGAGGGTGCTAGCAGTACTGTCCTCTGGAGGGAGGGTGCTAGCCGTACTGTCCTGTGGAGGGGGGTGCAAGCAGTACTGTCCTGTGGAGGGAGGGTGCTAGTACTGTCCTGTGGAGGGAGGGTGCTAGCAGTACTGACCTGTGGAGGAGGGTGCTAGCAGTACTGTCCTGTGGAGGGAGAGTGCTAGCAGTACTGTCCTGTGGAGGGAGGGTGCTAGCAGTACTGTCATATGGAGGGATGGTGCTAGCAGTACTGTCCTGTGGAGGGAGGGTGCTAGCAGTACTGTCCTGTGGAGGGAGGGTGCTAGCAGTACTGTCCTGTGAAGGGAGGGTGCTAGCAGTACTGTCCTGTGGAGGGAATGTGCTAGCAGTACTGTCCTGTGGATTGAGGGTGCTAGCAGTACTGTCCTGTGGAGGGAGGGTGCCAGCAGTACTGTCCTGTGGAGGGAGGGTGCTAGCAGTACTGTCCTGTGGAGGGAGGGTGCTAGCAGTACTGTCCTGTGGAAGGGGGTGTTGTAGGAGAGGGAGTAGAGATGGGGTGAGGGGGTGGAGATTCAGCACTTCGCACCACCAATGACAATCGTACAGATTTAAACGTTTCCTGATTATTTTGAGTCACCTAGACTAATTAGTGCCTTATTTTCACTTTTGTATTTGCGGTTAAACATACGTTTTTACTGGTTTATTTAACCTGGCCTAACTTAATATATAGAAAACAACATTTATAAGCTTGTGTGAAACGTTAAGAAATTGTCGTTGGTTACCTGCTCGGATAACGTAGGAAAATAAAGATCATTGTGTTGCAGATGCGCGAGTTGGCAGTGGGTACCGGTCGGCGGCCCAGGAGCTAGCACTGCTGTTGGCTCTAGAGATGTTTGGTCGACTGGTGCAGCTTGTGGTTGAGCTGCTGCCCCATCACATCCACCAGCAGCAACACAGCCAGGACCTCAGCCAGCCGCCAGCACCAGTAGACCCTCAACGCCTCTTCTCTCCCACACTGGCCTACTTTATGCCGCCACTAAAGGTCAGTCACTCCTCACTCACGGTGATGTTAACCATCTTCGTGATAAGTAATTGAGCGAATTCCAGGGTAGTTTGATTTTATTCCAGTAGTGCTACCTGTGAGTTTTTTTTTTTTTGAACTTGAAAATTTGGTAATATTGTGTTTTTTTCGTATTTTAATTAATTCGCAGGTATTGTTGTGTAAGGTTTCCACCCCCACTCACGAGGTGGTTACACTGGAGAGGAGTCGTCATCCAGGAAGTATGAAGTTGAGTCTTACATTGCCAAGAATTTCATCCCAGGTTCTTTTGATTGTCGTCATCTTTAATTGAGAAGGAAATAGAACTATCTTAATGGCACATATTAATGGTGCCTTCCGTTTGTAAGGTGTTCAGCTCGTGGTTTGTGCAAGTGCACACCACTGTCACTGTCAGCTCAAGAAGCTTCTTATATTATGCTCGTGGATCAATTTTCTCCAGATATTGGTTACAAATGGTGAGAGTTTCTTTCCAGGGACATACTGACTTATAACCTGGAAGCGCTCTGTAAAATGCATTTCATTCTGTAGGATTTCCTTAGGCCCCTGAGTAGTTAAATGTCATGTCCACTGGTAGCACTGTAACACTTTTAAAATACCTGTAATGCAACAGTGTCGTTGATATGGTAGTGGCATGCTAGTGGAAGGCGTTGCCTTTCCAGTTTATTTTCAATTATTGTTCAAGCTCCTTGCATACTGCCAGTATTACTAACAATGGTATTAAAACACATAATATACACGCGATCGCTCAAGTCTCCATCATCTAAGCAGCCTAATATAGCTGTTACAGTTCAGTGATTCCTGAGACAAGCTTAGACACTGCCAAGAGTTTAGACATGCCTTTCCCGGAAACAAGACTAGCTAACCTTTCTGTAGTCTCAGCACGTGTAATGTCTGAAACTAATTTACAGTCACAACGAACAGTAACAAGAATATCAGCATCAAAGGTTTGCTTTATGTCGTCAACAATCTTTTTACTAATGTCCTTTATTCTTGTTCTGCAATGTGCTTGTACTAAAGATATTGTCAAGCTCCTGTCCAGGAGAGATAACAGGTGACAACACTAACAATATTGCGATCAGCCGTTTTGATTCAGCCTAGTGTCATAACAAGGTCAGGCAACGCAGTTATTTAGGCCTGTTAGGCACTCTGGGTGATGCTTGAGGCATATTTGACCTACTCGAGTGTGTGTGTGTGTGTGATAAAGAGAGAGAGCGAGAGAGAAAAAGAAGGGGAGGGGGGTGGAGCACGGGGCCTTCACTTGTGGCACGTCTAGTTCGTGTATAGCTTGGGAATTTTGATGGTGTATAAGTGGACTTGGCCTCTCCTCGTAGATAGTGGCAGTGTGCATGCGTGCATGCAGGTGACCTGCTCACAAGAGTAGTTGACAACATTCTCTCTCCTCCAGCATCACCTACCATCACAAAGAATGAACACAAGGGAATTTATTTTTATTTAATTATTTTTCATTTCTTCTGTCTTTGCCACTGTATTTGTCTCTGAAGTAGAGACATTTGTAGGAAATCGTGAAGAATTTGTCATGGCAATGGAATACGGAGGAATTCGCAATGTGGACGGGGCTGTTCATGGTGTATAGTGGAGATGGTGTGTTGGTAGTAGTAGTAGTTTGGAATTTGATTTAAGATTTGGTGCTGGTATGTGTTTGTGTATTTTCAAAGCAGGTTTCAAGACTAGAATATGTTTCAGTTCTTTTAATTTTGATTTAGGCACTATGAGTACTCGTTCTAATATTTTCTGTTTGTTGGTGCATTCCGTGTTGTGTGCGCGTGTAGTGTTGGCTTCTCGCCAGTTACTGTTATCACTCGACATTATTTTTACTGCTAAAAGGTTAGGCTTTCCTAGGCATTTCCCTTGGATCGTTTGTGTTTTGTTAAGCTGGCCATAGCTGGGAAATCCCAGCAACAGAAAATTAAATTCCTCATAGTAGTGGAGAATTCAGGCGGAGTGTTGGATTATTATTATTATAATCAAGGGAGAAGCGCTAAACCCGTAGGATTATACAGCGCCTGTAGGGGGATGTGGAAGGTATTCAGGCGTAATTCAGGGAACTGGGGCACAGATCCAATTCCCTAGATCGAGAGCCCCTTACCAGTATCGAGGAACGTTCCTTGAGGGGCTGAGTGTTGGAGCATGCGGAGAGCTGAGACTTCATCAGAGAAAACCAGTGTGATTTCAGGGATGACAAAGACCTGTCTGGTGGTACTTCCTGCGCTTTCATAAGAGACACGGATAAATCAAGAGAGAGAGAGAGAGAAGGATGACTGGACCTCCACCTACCGCTGATAACACTGAGTGAATTCGTCACTCAAGTAGCAAGTTAATGATCGTGAATGTTAGAAATCGGGTATGTTTAAAGGGCCGAATAACCACAGTTCTATTGCTTACACAATAGATTTACGATAGTTAAATGTAAATAAATATTAAATTCCACATGAGACCTTCGGGATTTATGGAATGTGAACCTCGTCTAGACTGTTAATAATTGCTGGTCGACAATCTGTTGTTGCTGTTGCTGGTGTATTGTAGTTGGGGTGAAGTGAGGGCAGGATTATATGTATGAGGTGCTGGGTAGTAGTGTCATGCAGTGCCCCAGGGTGTTTCCAGCACCCTAGTACTGTATAAGGCAGTCCAGGCTAACTGTCTATGTAGAACACGGCTGTGGAGTGGCACGTCCTGACTTTCTTGGCCTCGCATACCGATCTTACATGAGGACCTGCCTGCCCCGCCGTGATGCCCTCCTTCGTCTCTCCAACCGTCGCTCTGTCGCCACAAGTTATGTGATGCTTTGTCCCACGCTTATCTCACTATTGCCCTGCATCTGTGCTATTGTTGACCTTTGATTAAGGACTGTTTTTCATGTCAGCTATCTTGTTTGTCACTCATCTTTATATGTGTGTGTGTGTGTGTGTGTGTGTGTGTGTGTGTGTGTGTGTGTGTGTGTGTGTGTGTGTGTGTGTGTGTATATATATATATATATATATATATATATATATATATATATATATATATATATATATATATATATGTGTGTGTGTGTGTATATATATATATATATATATATGTGTGTGTGTGTGTGTGTGTGTGTGTGTGTGTGTGTGTGTGTGTGAGAAATGAGGAGGAGAAGGGGGGTGGAAGTGTGTGTGAGGGTGGAAGAGGGTGTGAGAGGAAGTGTGTGTGAGGAAGAGGAGGAGGAGGGTTGGTCACATACCTCAGATAACAAGAGTACAACAGGTACTAGTTAAGTAAGACAGTGAGGTACATGCTTGTAATTACTGCCTCTAAGATATTTCCAGCAGCACGCCCACACAGTAACCTTCCTCACTAATTTACTGAAGTCTTACCTTACTGCTCCAAGATTTTTAACAAGATTTATACAAACCCACACCAACTGCCATTAAAGTTTTTGTTTATTATTATTATTATTATTATTATTATTATTATTATTATTATTATTATTATTATTATTATTATTATTATATTAGTCTGAGGTTATTTGCATTTATTTTTTTATATGCGGGATATTTTTATTTGAGTTATTTTTGAAATTATTTAAGGATTCTTTCCTATTTCTATTTTTGATATTGTTAAATAAATATTTTTTATGGCTTTGCTTTTTATGGCTTTGGGATTATGTCTGTTATTATTTGAGTTTGTGGTTCTCTCTCTGATTATTTTCTCGAGTTTTACTTTGTTCTATGATTAATTAAGAATACGTGTCAGTATATTGATCTTTGATGATGGTGATCAATGTTTCGAAGATGGCGGTTCATGGTTCTTCCCTTGTTATTTAAGTGTGAAATGGACGCTTGTTAAACGTTGAACACTCCGCTAGGATTGTTGGTCTTATCATCCTGCCTCATCAGTGTGTAATTTAGAGGATAAATTTTACGAACCGTGTATATACGGCATACAATTATGCTTTTCTGTATGTTCCCTAATTGTTCGTGTAGCTTTTTCTTTCCAATCGATGAAGCCTTCTCTGAGACTAGTCTGCAGGGGCCTTGTTGATCAAGCAAGCACCAGACGAGCCTGGTCTATGGTCGGCCTCGTTAAAGGTATTAAAGGTCTGGTCACTGTTTTTCTTGAGTAACCATGAAACAAAAGTTTCGAGGAATTTTTTACTTATACAAGAGCATCCAGAAAAACTACATAAAAAATTAAATTACATTGAGATTACCCGAGGCCAGCGGTCAAAAGAGGTGCTGCCACCTGTCCTGCAGCTTGGTATTACTCAGGGAGTTTGAATAGAGTATTATAGCTTTCTAACGTGACTTGCTTTGTAAGCTTTGAGGAGCATTGTCACGTTTTAAAATTAGAACTCAGAGTTATACAAGAAGTTCTGCTTGTCAAGGACGAGAGTAAGGTATTGAAAATTCTTTTGGACATGTGTAACAATGATTATGAAGTGGTAAGTAGCAATAAAGGGAAATATTTCAGCACTAATGGAAGGGAATATGTTAGTAACAACGAATAGAAGGTGACTTGCAGAAAAGGAAAAAGATGAGATTGGGGAAGGTTGAAGTGGGCTTGAAAAAAATGGAAATTGCTTTGCTGTATTCTAGGATAAGTGTACAGAAGTGTGAGGAATAAGGTACGACTAACACCTCTCCAGATAATGATAAGACTGTGTTCAGTTAGATGTATGGACAGAGCATTGTGTAACAGGGACAGGAGGGCGAAGCAGAGGTGTTTTTTTATGATTGGTATGGATGATATAGCAGGTTATATAACATATCACGTAATGGGAACACTCCCATTATCTTCCTTAATGCTGGGGGCGATGTTGATAAACACGAGAGGGAGTCTTTGTTTATGAAATACAGGACAGTAGTTGAATTAAGCCAAAGGGAGAGATTTCTTCATATGTCTTACTTTATCTAAAAGAGGAGTGGGCGGTGAATGGATGTCTAAGGCAGTTAGTGGAAATTGCTGGCTAGACATGTGCTGGAAAGAAATTTCAATTCCATTTACTGACAACTTTCAAGGTCGAGGGAGCTGTTGATAAAGTATATAGCACTTTAAACTGATGGAAGATAAAAGTATGGGTGCATATGGGAAGCAAAAGGAATCTGTACTAAGGACAGAAGGAACAAGAATTACCAGTGTATTTTAAACAGGTTAGACAGGGACACGGGAGGAGCTGTTTGGAACTGCATAGCATGGACCTGTAGGCCTCCTGCAGTGCTCCACTATTCTTATGTATTGATATTCAGTTGAAAGAAGCGAGCTCCATGCTGCGTATGTTAGTGATGAGATTTGATGAAAGTATGAACAGTTAGGTATGAGTTGTGTTGGTCATGTCTCAGGCGGTGTGGGGGTGACCAGTTAAGTGGGTAACCTCAAAGTACAGGCGGTGTGGGGGTGACCAGTTAAATGGGTAACCTCAAAGTACGGTGCGTTTATTCCTCTGACAAAATTGGGTATATTAACAGTACACTGCTACTTTATATCAGACACAGTGGAAACAAAATTTGGCTCTATTTTTGTGTCATAGTCCATCGTGCTGAATGGATTTTGTACATCTCGTAATGACCCTCGTAATGCTGAGTCACCCCTAACTTAGGGATGGGGAGTTGAGTGGTAGGTGTCAGGAGTAAGGGACTCATTCTCTGTCATGGGTGCTGCTTTTTCCACAGGGTGCTCTAGTGGCTAAGAAGCAAGATTCTCTTCCAGCATAAATGGTGGGGTTATTTACCCTTTTGTGCAAATGTACTGACAGAGCCGATGACATGCCTTTCTGAATACGAAAAATACTTTTAATAGATTTACTTATTTTGTGACTATGATTTATGTAGTAAGAGAGGGAATTGGTCACTACAGTAGCAAGTTGACAGTGAATGAATCACTTCGATAATGTTTGAAATGGAATATGTTTGTAAATAGATGAAACAAATATCAGATACTGAAATGTGTTGGTTGGGGGCGGGGGAAGATGGGTGAGGGAAGGGGTTTGATCAGATCACTGGAGTGTCTTAAGAGGCTTTATGATGGACTGCTGACCTCACTGGGGACATTTATAATCAGTTTGTCTCATCTCATTCATAAAATATTTGGCTAAAAATCTTCCTGAGTGACTTGCACAGTATTTTATCTCACTTAATATTCCTGGTGATATTTCATCGCTCGTTTCCTCTGCATTTGTATGTACTCACATAGTTGTGCTCACCTAGTTGTGGTTGCAGGGGTCGTGTCCCAGCTCCAAGCCCCGCCTCTTCATTGGTCGCTACTGGGTCACTCTTCCTGCTTCATGAGCTTTATCATTCCTCTTCTTAAAGCTATGTATGGATCCTGTCTCCACTACAGCACTTCCTGACAATTCTGTGACTGAAGAAATACTTCCTAACATCCCTGTGATTCATCTGAGTCTTCAACTTCCAACTGTGGCCCCTTGTTGCTGTGTCCCATCTCTGGAACATTCTGTGTCAGTCCACCGTGTCGATTCCTCTCAGTATTTTATATGTCGTTATCGTGTGTGTGTGTGTGTGTGTGTGTGTGTGTGTGTGTGTGTGTGTGTGTGTGTGTGTGTGTGCACATACCTAGTTTTACTTTGTTGAGGTTGCTTACGTCGAATCTTTATTTGTTTTGTTTCTTAAATATTAGCTGTGGGTTGTTTTCCACTTTCATCTTTGAGGCGCTGGTGTCTTGGCTTCAGATTTCTGCTTTCTATGTCTTCCAAGTTCTTTTTACATTCTTTTCACATTTAGTTGAAACTGTTTCATCCCCCTTGCCCTGATAATAGTCCAGGACCAAACGAAACGTTTCTTTACATCCATTTCCAGTATATGGTTTAGTTTTAAACTGGAGCTACTATCCTTGGCATCAAGTTGGAGGAACCTGAGGTGTGAGGACGTGTTTGCCACCAACTGCAGCCTTCACAAAGGTCCCTACCCTCTTCCCTCAGAGTGAAGTAAGACTGTGTAAGGCCTGGGTAATACCCCTGCCCGGTGCCGGCTGCAGCCTTCACTAAGGTCCCTACCCTCTTCCGTCAGAGTGAAGTAGGTTGTGTGAGGCCTGGGTAATGCCCCTGCCTGTTGTAATTCAAGGCTGCGGGCATTTCCGTCACTCAAACTGACACCTGGCGTGTGATGCTCACGTGTGTGATGAACCGTGGTGCCACCTCCACTGTGTGTACTGGCTGATGCTCTTATTTGCCTAGATTTTTTACTTAATTTACTTTTTAGCACCCAGTGGGGTGAGGTAAAGGCGGTGAATCGAGCACTCTTGACCAAGGGAAGTGAACCAGTAGCCAAAATATCATTAAGGCTAATAATTTATTTGGTTAATGAGGTAACTCGTTTTCTCTCAAATTTTTATTACACTGATTTCTTAAAAGTTACTATACGCAAAGATTTTGTTTTATCTTACGAGGGGCGATGCAACGTTGGGATGGAGGAAAAAAAGACACAAAAGGCAATCCCTTTAGGACATGTTTAATGGAGAGGCTTCGGTCCTGGGACCTTCCAAATTTGGAGTGAACGAGGTCACTGCATCCAAGTTTTCTATTAAACAAGCCTAGATAAATGGCTCAGAGAACCGACAGGTTGATAAATTAGACACATGTGCAACACTTGGATACCTTTATTATGGAAACGTTTCTCCACACAGTGGCTTCATCAGTCCAGTACAAGGAAGAATAGTGAGTATTAGAAGGAGATTGAGGCAATCAGTCCCTCAGCCTGGAGTCGATGTAATCAGTCCATCAATCAATTTTTTTTTGTTGATAAGTGCCAATAAATCATTTTTAAATGAGATGTGAGTAGTTCAGTAAAACAATGTTTCAAACTCAACAGCCTGGACAAAAATTTTGAAGGTTAGAGTAACTTATCCAGGACTTGGATGGATTCCTCTGGCCCTTGCTATTAGCGATGTGGGAAAATCTTTGTGTGAGGCGAGGCCTGGTCATAGACCGGACCGTGGGGGCGTTCACCCCCGAAACATCCTCCAAGTATACACCTTCAAGGTATGCACCCTCCAGATATACACACTCCAGGTATACATCCTCCAGGTATACATCCTCCAGGTATACAACCTCCAGGTATACAACCTCCAGGTATACATCCTCCAGGTATACAACCTCCAGGTATACAACCTCCAGGTATACATCCTCCAGGTATACAACCTCCAGGTATACAACCTCCAGGTATACATCCTCCAGGTATACAACCTCCAGGTATACAACCTCCAGGTATACATCCTCCAGGTATACAACCTCCAGGTATACAACCTCCAGGTATACAACCTCCAGGTATGCAACCTCCAGGTATACATCCTCCAGGTATACAACCTCCAGGTATACAACCTCCAGGTATACATCCTCCAGGTATACAACCTCCAGGTATACAACCTCCAGGTATACATCCTCCAGGTATACAACCTCCAGGTATACAACCTCCAGGTATACATCCTCCAGGTATACAACCTCCAGGTATACAACCTCCAGGTATACAACCTCCAGGTATACATCCTCCAGGTATACAACCTCCAGGTATACAACCAGGTATACAACCTCCAGGTATACATCCTCCAGGTATACAACCTCCAGGTATACAACCTCCAGGTATACAACCTCCAGGTATAAACTCAAATGAAAGCTTCATGCTGTAAAACTGGTCATTTAGAAAGAACTCATTTAAAATTAAGCCCGTTCTAAAATTTTCTCTTATACGTTTAAGGATATATTTTTTCATTTATGTTAATATAAAAAATAATAATTTTGTACCAAAAGAACCTTAGAAAACTAACCTAACCTTATTATATCAATCTCAATTTAATTTAGCCAAATCCGACTAAATATATTTTGGATAAGTTTACAATAATTAAATAATAAACACAATGAAATATATATTTTTTTTCGTTAGGATCAGAATGATTTTTGCAAAATTATTGCATACACAAATTTTCGCTTGTGTACACCATCACGGTAGTCTGTCATTCCTCTACATCAAACTTCAATGAGCTGACCTTCGTATAAGCCGCGTGTGTTGTAGTATATAATTGGGTAACGATAATTTTATTGGTAGATTGCTTGGCTGGATAAATACCCGTTAGTTTAGAAGTTTATGTTGCGGTTAATGTTTGCCGCAGTATTGGGGTGTGGGCATAGACAGATTTATGCGGCAGTTAATCTTTGCAGTGCGATCACAGCGAAGAGATGAGTGATCCATCCATCTAGGGAGAGTTTTATCCGTAAGTCATACGAGTGTGAAACGGAAGCTTAATAAACATTTTGCACTCTGGCAGAATTGCTAATATTTTCTTTACTCCTCATAAACATGTGATATTTTACAAAGTTACTCTAACATTCAATACATATTTATCTTTGGTTTCCCGTGTTCTTCACAGTTCTTAGCCCTGTGATGCACCTCTTTTTGAGTAACCATATGTTGGGCTGCGCTCCATACCATGACGCTGTATAGCCCTTGTGGTTTAGCGCTTCTTTTTGATTATAATAATAATCCATACCACGGCTGTGTTATGTTCAGTGAAGCAGCTGCCTGGACGGCGCCATTATAAACAATGTTGACAGTTTAGGAGGCCGGGCTGAGGCGCGGCGCAGCTCGGCAACCACGATTCCTTCATTATATTATATAATTCATGTTGAGCGCTAAATCTGTATGGGTCATTCAGTGCAAGACGTGGCGGAGGCTCGATCCTCCGTCTGCCGAGTGCGAGATAGTCGCGCTTCCTATATATACTCGCCAAGATGTTCCCCATGATCCCTTCAGTCATTAAGAGACAACAAAGCAATGCAGAGAATATTACAGGAGGGTAGAGTACAGTATATTACAGGAGGGTAGAGTACAGTATATTACAGGAGGGTAGAGTACAGTATATTACAGGAGGGTAGAGTACAGTATATTACAGGAGGGTAGAGTACAGTATATTACAGGAGGGTAGAGTACAGTATATTACAGGAGGGTAGAGTACAGTATATTACAGGAGGGTAGATTACAGCATATTACAGGAGGGTGGAGCACAGTATATTACAGGAGGGTAGAGTACAGCATATTACAGGAGGGTAGAGTACAGTATATTACAGGAGGGTAGAGTACAGTATATTACAGGAGGGTAGAGTACAGTATATTACAGGAGGGTAGAGTACAGTATATTACAAGAGGGTAGAGTACAGTATATTACAGGAGGGTAGAGTACAGTATATTACAGGAGGGTAGAGTACAGTATATTACAGGAGGGTAGAGTACAGCATATTACAGGAGGGTAGAGTACAGTATATTACAGGAGGGTAGAGTACAGCATATTACAGGAGGGTGGAGTACAGTATATTACAGGAGGGTAGAGTACAGCATATTACAGGAGGGTGGAGTACAGTATATTACAGGAGGGTAGAGTACATTATATTACAGGAGGGTGGAGTACAGTATATTACAGGAGGGTAGAGTACAGCATATTAGAGGAGGGTAGAGTACAGTATATTACAGGTTAGTTTACAGTATATTACAGGAGGGTAGAGTACAGAATATTACAAGAGGGTGGAGTACAGAGTATTACAAGAGGGTAGAGTACAGCATATTACAAGAGGGTGGAGTACAGAGTATTACAAGAGGGTAGAGTACAGCATATTACAAGAGGGTAGAGTACAGCATATTACAAGAGGGTAGAGTACAGCATATTACAAGAGGGTAGAGTACAGCATATTACAAGAGGGTAGAGGACAGCATATTACAAGAGGGTAGAGTACAGCATATTACAAGAGAGTAGACTACAGCATATTACAAGAGGGTAGAGTACAGCATATTACAGGAGGGTAGAGTACAGCATATTACAGGAGGGTATAGTACAGCATATTACAAGAGGGTAGAGTACAGCATATTACAAGAGGGTAGAGTACAGCATATTACAAGAGGGTAGAGTACAGCATATTACAAGAGGGTAGAGTACAGCATATTACAAGAGGGTAGAGTACAGCATATTACAAGAGGGTAGAGTACAGCATATTACAAGAGGGTAGAGGACAGCATATTACAAGAGGGTAGAGTACAGCATATTACAAGAGAGTAGACTACAGCATATTACAAGAGGGTAGAGTACAGCATATTACAGGAGGGTAGAGTACAGTATATTACAAAAGGGTAGAGTACAGTATATTACAAGAGGGTAGAGTACAATATATTACAAGAGGGTAGAGTACAGTATATTACAAGAGGGTAGAGTACAGTATATTACAAGAGGGTAGAGTACAGTATATTACAAGAGGGTAGAGTACAGTATATTACAAGAGGGTAGAGTACAGCATATTACAAGAGGGTAGAGTACAGTATATTACAGGAGGGTAGAGTACAGTATATTACAGGAGGGTAGAGTACAGTATATTACAAGAGGGTAGAGTACAGTATATTACAAGAGGGTAGAGTACAGTATATTACAAGAGGGTAGAGTACAGCATATTACAAGAGGGTAGAGTACAGCATATTACAGGAGGGTAGAGTACAGTATATTACAAGAGGGTAGAGTACAGCATATTACAAGAGGGTGGAGTACAGAGTATTACAAGAGGGTAGAGTACAGCATATTACAAGAGGGTAGAGTACAGCATATTACAAGAGGGTAGAGTACAGTATATTACAAGAGGGTAGAGTACAGTATATTACAAGAGGGTAGAGTACAGCATATTACAAGAGGGTAGAGTACAGTATATTACAAGAGGGTAGAGTACAGTATATTACAAGAGGGTAGAGTACAGCATATTACAAGAGGGTAGAGTACAGTATATTACAAGAGGGTAGAGTACAGTATATTACAAGAGGGTAGAGTACAGCATATTACAAGAGGGTAGAGTACAGTATATTACAAGAGGGTAGAGTACAGCATATTACAAGAGGGTAGAGTACAGAGTATTACAAGAGGGTAGAGTATAGCATATTACAAGAGGGTAGAGTACAGCATATTACAAGAGGGTAGAGTACAGCATATTACAAGAGGGTAGAGTACAGCATATTACAAGAGGGTAGAGTACAGTATATTACAAGAGGGTAGAGTACAGCATATTACAAGAGGGTAGAGTACAGTATATTACAAGAGGGTAGAGTACAGTATATTACAAGAGGGTAGAGTACAGTATATTACAAGAGGGTAGAGTACAGCATATTACAAGAGGGTAGAGTACAGAGTATTACAAGAGGGTAGAGTATAGCATATTACAAGAGGGTAGAGTACAGCATATTACAAGAGGGTAGAGTACAGCATATTACAGGAGGGTAGAGTACAGTATATTACAAGAGGGTAGAGTACAGTATATTACAAGAGGGTAGAGTACAGCATATTACAAGAGGGTAGAGTACAGCATATTACAAGAGGGTAGAGTACAGCATATTACAAGAGGGTAGAGTACAGCATATTACAAGAGGGTAGAGTACAGCATATTACAAGAGGGTAGAGTACAGTATATTACAAGAGGGTAGAGTACAGCATATTACAAGAGGGTAGAGTACAGCATATTACAAGAGGGTAGAGTACAGCATATTACAAGAGGGTAGAGTACAGTATATTACAAGAGGGTAGAGTACAGCATATTACAAGAGGGTAGAGTACAGTATATTACAAGAGGGTAGAGTACAGTATATTACAAGAGGGTAGAGTACAGTATATTACAAGAGGGTAGAGTACAGCATATTACAAGAGGGTAGAGTACAGTATATTACAAGAGGGTAGAGTACAGTATATTACAAGAGGGTAGAGTACAGTATATTACAGGAGGGTAGAGTACAGCATATTACAAGAGGGTAGGGTACAGCATATTACAAGAGGGTAGAGTACAGTATATTACAAGAGGGTAGAGTACAGTATATTACAAGAGGGTAGATTACAGCATATTACAAGAGGGTAGAGTACAGCATATTACAGGAGGGTAGAGTACAATATATTACAGGAGGGTAGAGTACAGCATATTACAAGAGGGTAGAGTACAGTATATTACAGGAGGGTAGAGTACAGCATATTACAGGAGGGTAGAGTATAGCATATTACAAGAGGGTAGAGTACAGCATATTACAAGAGGGTAGAGTACAGTATATTACAGGAGGGTAGAGTACAGCATATTACAAGAGGGTAGAGTACAGCATATTACAGGAGGGTAGAGTACAGCATATTACAGGAGGGTAGAGTACAGCATATTACAGGAGGGTAGAGTATAGCATATTACAAGAGGGTAGAGTACAGCATATTACAAGAGGGTAGAGTACAGCATATTACAGGAGGGTAGAGTACAGTATATTACAGGAGGGTAGAGTACAGTATGTTACAGGAGGGTAGAGTACAGCATATTACAGGAGGGTAGAGTATAGCATATTACAAGAGGGTAGAGTACAGCATATTACAGGAGGGTAGAGTACAGTATATTACAGGAGGGTAGAGTACAGCATATTACAGGAGGGTAGAGTACAGCATATTACAAGAGGGTAGAGTACAGCATATTACAAGAGGGTAGAGTACAGTATATTACAGGAGGGTAGAGTACAGCATATTACAAGAGGGTAGAGTACAGCATATTACAAGAGGGTAGAGTACAGCATATTACAAGAGGGTAGAGTACAGCATATTACAAGAGGGTAGAGTACAGCATATTACAAGAGGGTAGAGTACAGCATATTACAAGAGGGTAGAGGACAGCATATTACAAGAGGGTAGAGTACAGCATATTACAAGAGAGTAGACTACAGCATATTACAAGAGGGTAGAGTACAGCATATTACAGGAGGGTAGAGTACAGTATATTACAAAAGGGTAGAGTACAGTATATTACAAGAGGGTAGAGTACAATATATTACAAGAGGGTAGAGTACAGTATATTACAAGAGGGTAGAGTACAGTATATTACAAGAGGGTAGAGTACAGTATATTACAAGAGGGTAGAGTACAGTATATTACAAGAGGGTAGAGTACAGCATATTACAAGAGGGTAGAGTACAGTATATTACAGGAGGGTAGAGTACAGTATATTACAGGAGGGTAGAGTACAGTATATTACAAGAGGGTAGAGTACAGTATATTACAAGAGGGTGGAGTACAGAGTATTACAAGAGGGTAGAGTACAGCATATTACAAGAGGGTAGAGTACAGCATATTACAAGAGGGTAGAGTACAGCATATTACAAGAGGGTGGAGTACAGAGTATTACAAGAGGGTAGAGTACAGCATATTACAAGAGGGTAGAGTACAGCATATTACAAGAGGGTAGAGTACAGTATATTACAAGAGGGTAGAGTACAGTATATTACAAGAGGGTAGAGTATAGCATATTACAAGAGGGTAGAGTACAGTATATTACAAGAGGGTAGAGTACAGTATATTACAAGAGGGTAGAGTACAGCATATTACAAGAGGGTAGAGTACAGTATATTACAAGAGGGTAGAGTACAGTATATTACAAGAGGGTAGAGTACAGCATATTACAAGAGGGTAGGGTACAGCATATTACAAGAGGGTAGAGTACAGTATATTACAAGAGGGTAGAGTACAGTATATTACAAGAGGGTAGATTACAGCATATTACAAGAGGGTAGAGTACAGCATATTACAGGAGGGTAGAGTACAATATATTACAGGAGGGTAGAGTACAGCATATTACAAGAGGGTAGAGTACAGTATATTACAGGAGGGTAGAGTACAGCATATTACAGGAGGGTAGAGTATAGCATATTACAAGAGGGTAGAGTACAGCATATTACAAGAGGGTAGAGTACAGTATATTACAGGAGGGTAGAGTACAGCATATTACAAGAGGGTAGAGTACAGCATATTACAGGAGGGTAGAGTACAGCATATTACAGGAGGGTAGAGTACAGCATATTACAGGAGGGTAGAGTATAGCATATTACAAGAGGGTAGAGTACAGCATATTACAAGAGGGTAGAGTACAGCATATTACAGGAGGGTAGAGTACAGTATATTACAGGAGGGTAGAGTACAGTATGTTACAGGAGGGTAGAGTACAGCATATTACAGGAGGGTAGAGTATAGCATATTACAAGAGGGTAGAGTACAGCATATTACAGGAGGGTAGAGTACAGTATATTACAGGAGGGTAGAGTACAGCATATTACAGGAGGGTAGAGTACAGCATATTACAAGAGGGTAGAGTACAGCATATTACAAGAGGGTAGAGTACAGTATATTACAGGAGGGTAGAGTACAGTATATTACAGGAGGGTAGAGTACAGCATATTACAGGAGGGTAGAGTACAGCATATTACAGGAGGGTAGAGTACAGCATATTACAGGAGGGTAGAGTACAGCATATTACAAGAGGGTAGAGTACATCATATTACAAGAGGGTAGAGTACAGCATATTACAGGAGGGTAGAGTACAGTATATTACAAGAGGGTAGAGTACAGTATATTACAGGAGGGTAGAGTACAGTATATTACAAGAGGGTAGAGTACAGCATATTACAAGAGGGTAGAGTACAGTATATTACAAGAGGGTAGAGTACAGCATATTACAAGAGGGTAGAGTACAGTATATTACAAGAGGGTAGAGTACAGCATATTACAAGAGGGTAGAGTACAGCATATTACAAGAGGGTAGAGTACAGCATATTACAAGAGGGTAGAGTACAGCATATTACAAGAGGGTAGAGTACAGCATATTACAGGAGGGTAGAGTACAGTATATTACAAGAGGGTAGAGTACAGTATATTACAGGAGGGTAGAGTACAGTATATTACAGGAGGGTAGAGTACAGTATATTACAGGAGGGTAGAGTACAGTATATTACAGGAGGGTAGAGTACAGTATATTACAGGAGGGTAGAGTACAGTATATTACAAGAGGGTAGAGTACAGTATATTACAGGAGGGTAGAGTACAGTATATTACAGGAGGGTAGAGTACAGTATATTACAGGAGGGTAGAGTACAGTATATTACAGGAGGGTAGAGTACAGTATATTACAGGAGGGTAGAGTACAGTATATTACAGGAGGGTAGAGTACAGTATATTACAGGAGGGTAGAGTACAGTATATTACAGGAGGGTAGAGTACAGTATATTACAGGAGGGTAGAGTACAGTATATTACAAGAGGGTAGAGTACAGTATATTACAGGAGGGTAGAGTACAGTATATTACAGGAGGGTAGAGTACAGTATATTACAAGAGGGTAGAGTACAGTATATTACAGGAGGGTGGAGTACAGTATATTACAGGAGGGTAGAGTACAGTATATTACAGGAGGGTAGAGTACAGTATATTACAGGAGGGTAGAGTACAGTATATTACAGGAGGGTGGAGTACAGTATATTACAGGAGGGTAGAGTACAGTATATTACAGGAGGGTAGAGTACAGTATATTACAGGAGGGTAGAGTACAGTATATTACAGGAGGGTGGAGTACAGTATATTACAGGAGGGTAGAGTACAGTATATTACAGGAGGGTAGAGTACAGTATATTACAGGAGGGTAGAGTACAGTATATTACAAGAGGGTAGAGTACAGTATATTACAAGAGGGTAGAGTACAGTATATTACAGGAGGGTAGAGTACAGTATATTACAGGAGGGTAGAGTACAGTATATTACAAGAGGGTAGAGTACAGTATATTACAGGAGGGTAGAGTACAGTATATTACAGGAGGGTAGAGTACAGTATATTACAGGAGGGTAGAGTACAGTATATTACAGGAGGGTAGAGTAGTATATTACAGTATATTACAGGAGGGTAGAGTACAGTATATTACAGGAGGGTAGAGTACAGTATATTACAGGAGGGTAGAGTACAGTATATTACAGGAGGGTAGAGTACAGTATATTACAGGAGGGTAGAGTACAGTATATTACAAGAGGGTAGAGTACAGTATATTACAAGAGGGTAGAGTACAGTATATTACAGGAGGGTAGAGTACAGTATATTACAGGAGGGTAGAGTACAGTATATTACAAGAGGGTAGAGTACAGTATATTACAGGAGGATAGAGTACAGTATATTACAGGAGGGTAGAGTACAGTATATTACAGGAGGGTAGAGTACAGTATATTACAGGAGGGTAGAGTACAGTATATTACAGGAGGGTAGAGTACAGTATATTACAGGAGGGTAGAGTACAGTATATTACAGGAGGGTAGAGTACAGTATATTACAGGAGGGTAGAGTACAGTATATTACAGGAGGGTAGAGTACAGTATATTACAGGAGGGTAGAGTACAGTATATTACAGGAGGGTAGAGTACAGTATATTACAGGAGGGTAGAGTACAGTATATTACAGGAGGGTAGAGTACAGTATATTACAGGAGGGTAGAGTACAGTATATTACAGGAGGGTAGAGTACAGTATATTACAGGAGGGTAGAGTACAGTATATTACAGGAGGGTAGAGTACAGTATATTACAGGAGGGTAGAGTACAGTATATTACAGGAGGGTAGAGTACAGTATATTACAAGAGGGTAGAGTACAGTATATTACAGGAGGGTAGAGTACAGTATATTACAGGAGGGTAGAGTACAGTATATTACAGGAGGGTAGAGTACAGTATATTACAAGAGGGTAGAGTACAGTATATTACAGGAGGGTAGAGTACAGTATATTACAGGATATCATCGACTGGCAGTGGTTTTCAAACTTGTTAAAGTCACGGAACCTTTACATACCAAAAAAAATCCCTGAACCCTGAACAAAGAGGTCAGATGTTAATGATAAAATTATAGAAATAATAATAATTTAAATTACTTGATGTGACGTGTATATTGTATATTGTAAAAGATTTTACATTTATTGATACATTTATAGAGTAAATAGTATAAAAATAATTATTTTTATTGTCGAATAATAAAGAGGATTACTTCGTCATTTACTGATGGGGTAAATGTAATAGGTAATGTGTGATTGATTACTTTTCGTTGGATAAAAGTTCAATAGCTGGAGCAGTTAATTAATGTTACTTCTGTTTTGAAGGTCATTTTCTATCTGTTTTCTGTTAATTGTGGTTGTGAGGATTCCCTTCCCCACGGCCCGGTCTCAGACTAGTCCTCCTAGGTTGGAAAGTCCCTTCCCCGCGGCCCGGTCTCAGACCAGTCCTCCTAGGTTGGAAAGTCCCTTCCCCACGGCCCGGTCTCAGACCAGTCCTCCTAGGTTGGAAAGTCCCTTCCCCACGGCCCGGTCTCAGACCAGTCCTCCTAGGTTGGAAAGTCCCTTCCCCGCGGCCCGGTCTCAGACCAGTCCTCCTAGGTTGGAAAGTCCCTTCCCCACGGCCCGGTCTCAGACCAGTCCTCCTAGGTTGGAAAGTCCCTTCCCCACGGCCCGGTCTCAGACCAGTCCTCCTAGGTTGGAAATTATTACACGATCAAGAACTGTTATGAAACACGCAGAAAAGAAAAGGTTTGTGTATACTAAATGTCAGTAGATGTTTGTAAGCTTTACCTGTTATCTTATGTGTTGAACAGACAGATTTACCTGTTATCTTATGTGTTGAACAGACAGATTTACCTGTTAACCCACATCTTTCGCGAAACAGAGTTACCTGTCATCTTACATATTCGTTAAACAGCAAGACTTACCTGTTCATGAGACAGAAAAAAATCAAGCGTACCAAAAAATGATCAGGCTTGCATTTCATGTTCTTTAGACAGGTCTGGACTGAGCCTCCCTGGACGGTTGCTGTCCAACAACCTAGTATCCATTAATCTCCTTTCTTAATTTTTCCTGTTGATATGTGTTAAGAAAAAATTATCTTGCAGAGTTACGTTGTTGCCAAACCAGTAAGATATTTCCAGTCTGGTGGTGTGGCGTCTGCAATATATTCTTTCACCATCTGAATCCTGAAAGTAATAATATGTTGAGAATGATGAAATCTTGTTTCAAGACATCAGTCAAAATATAAATTGTTCCTTTTCTTTTAGTGGAAATTCAGTGACATGTGTGTGAAAAGTATTTTTAGCCCAGTCTGTGTTTCTGTGAGAGACGGTAAATATTTTCTCTTTATGGTACACAAATTCAGAAAGATGTATCGCCAAAATTTTCACAATTTCACTGATATTTTCACTTTGGAAAACACTCAAGATTTATCAAAGTTTGAATTTACTAGTAAACTGAATTGTATGCATTTTGCTCTGAACTTTGGAGTTACTGTGGCTACGTTAATACCTTGTATTGAAGTATGTTCTGTGAGATGCGATAAATATATCAGCCAAGTATGCAAGTTTCTGCATCTAGCATTTGCTGCTTAATTTGTTTGCAAGTTCAGAGGGGACACTGTTGAACCAGACCTGTGTTCTCGAAACTTGTAAAATCAAGATAGCATTTCTCCTGGAGATAACCATCAAACTTCTGTATGAAGCAGTCGTGTCTTATGCAAACTTCCCATTTCTAAATATCCTGGAATTGAGTGGCTTGACCTCATAAAAATGACAATTTTGGCTACCTCACTGATGTCACTAGTTCATGTGACATCCTTTTAACTACAAGATCATGAAGATAAAGATAATGGTTCTCGTCACAATGTGGAGATATATTTATTTATTCCACAGCGCGTAGCATTTTTTCTACCATAACTGCGGCTCAGTCTGTACATTTGCTGGAACATAAATGTCAGAATGTTTCAGTTTTTTTTTTTCATAAACAAATTCATGAACTTGAATATTTGTTCATCCGTAGTTTTGGTTGGAAGAGGATTGCAGGTAAGTGTATCTTCCTCAGTAGGAAATTCATGTAACAATATTCACAAGTAATGTTGTAAAAGTTACAATGTTGGCGGATTCATTATTGAGGAACATAGTGGACTCTGTTTTACTCGTCTTACAAGTTCTACTGATGATGCTTCTAGACGCATCCTTCATGCGTTTATAAAGTACATTGTCAGACACACTAAATTTTTCTGCAATAGTTCTCGTTTACAATACATTGTACTAGATCATTTTCAATTGTTTTTTTCACACTTTCTGCTATAGCATGAGCTTCACCTGCTTATATTATGCTATAACTAACATGGTAAGAAGCCACGGGAGCATTTTTTCTTGTGCAGAAATGTTCAAAATGTGAGCTATTTCCTACTGTGTACGAGCCGCCAATTTCCAGTTATTATTTTATCGTACTTCTGTTCAGTCTCTCATGGCATGCCACGGTAAACCCCGACAAGTTCCATGGAACCCTAGGGTTCCACGAAACAGTGAAAACCTCTGTCAGTAGAAAATACTGCAACAGGGCAGCCTAGAGACTAGTGATTTAACCTCGAGTCTGCCAAAGGACTTTAGATAACAACGAAGCAGTAGCCAAACACTGGAAGTTCCTCAGAGAGGATGACTAGATGAGATAAATATCGACGAAGAGCGAAGAGCGTGTCGTCGTAGCCTCTCAAAGTCTGTATAAATGATCCCAAGAGTGGTTGAGCGCACTAAACGTGCAAAAAGTTATCTCGGAGTTTATACAAGGAAGATGGTGGGTAAATGAAGGGAATTAGTGAGGGGGAGAGAGGGATAACCTTTCCACGGACTTGCTTTTGAGAGTAACAGGTAATGCATGTTTTCCACGAAGTCATTTTTTGTCTCGCAGGATGTAGTGATGCAAGTGTGGTGATGTAACTGTAGTGATGTAACTGTGGTGATGTAACTGTGATGATGTAACTGTGGTGATGTAACTGTGGTGATGTAACTGTAGTGATGTAACTGTGGTGATGCAACTGTGGTGATGTAACTGTGGTGATGTAACTGATGCAACTGTGGTGATGCAACTATACTGATACATCTGTAGTGATACAACTGAGGCAGTTCCTGCTTTAGGGACATTTGCATTATTTCCATGTGGAAACATTAAACCCGGACGGGCGACACAGTTCCCCGATACTGGTTTAAAGACTGATGAAGGAACATTGAATGTTCAGGCAGTCTGACCAGGTGAATGTTCAGGCAGTCTGACCAGGTGAATGTTCAGGCAGTCTGACCAGGTGAATGTTCAGGCAGTCTGACCAGGTGAATGTTCAGGCAGTCTGACCAGGTGAATGTTCAGGCAGTCTGACCAGGTGAATGTTCAGGCAGTCTGACCAGGTGAATGTTCAGGCAGTCTGACCAGGTGAATGTTCAGGCAGTCTGACCAGGTGAATGTTCAGACAGTCTGACCAGGTGAATGTTCAGGCAGTCTGACCAGGTGAATGTTCAGGCAGTCTGACCAGGTGAATGTTCAGGCAGTCTGACCAGGTGAATGTTCAGGCAGTCTGACCAGGTGAATGTTCAGGCAGTCTGACCAGGTGAATGTTCAGGCAGTCTGACCAGGTGAATGTTCAGGCAGTCTGACCAGGTGAATGTTCAGACAGTCTGACCAGGTGAATGTTCAGGCAGTCTGACCAGGTGAATGTTCAGGCAGTCTGACCAGGTGAATGTTTAGGCAGTCTGACCAGGTGAATGTTCAGGCAGTCTGACCAGGTGAATGTTCAGGCAGTCTGACCAGGTGAATGTTCAGGCAGTCTGACCAGGTGAATGTTCAGGCAGTCTGACCAGGTGAATGTTCAGGCAGTCTGACCAGGTGAATGTTCAGGCAGTCTGACCAGGTGAATGTTCAGACAGTCTGACCAGGTGAATGTTCAGGCAGTCTGACCAGGTGAATGTTCAGACAGTCGGATCAGGTGAAGGTGAATGTTCAGAAATAAGTAATCTTCAGTAGTTTACGTAGTCCCCGGATATAATAACTGGTTATAAAGGTAAATTTAACAAAATAGAAATATTGGTGGGCTTATGGATTTTTATGAAAAAAAAATACTTGTAATAGGAGATAATATTTGTGAAATAGAAATAGATGAATGAAGAGAGGCCGGGGCAATGTGGTCACACCTAAGTGTGAAAAGTGACCACAACTTTTCTTGGACTCATGGGTCACACCCTAATGTGAAATTTTATATCCAGAAGTTAGAGATTAGCTCTTGTGATGGAGTCTCTCTGGTCCAAATATAAGGCTCTCACATCCACCCACCCAAAATTCCACTAGCCCCTTTTCCCCCCCCACACCCCCACTCCCCCTTTTTCCCCACATTTCCTCCCCCCTTTTTCCCCCAAACATTTCCCCACCCCCTCTTCCCCCCCTTTCCAGTACCCCCCTCTTTCCCCCCACCCCCCACTCCCCCTCTTTCCCCACCCCACTGGCCCTCTTCCCCCACTTCCACTAGCCCTCTTTCCCCCCCTTTCCCCAGCCCTCCCCCCAACATTTCCCACTACCCCTTTTTCCCACCCTTTGGCCCCCTTTCCCCACTTCCACTAGGCCTTTTCCCACCATTATTTTTCTCTGCCCCCCCTATGTTTTTTCTCTTTTCTGTTCCGGGATGATGGCGAATCTTCATAAAATTAAATTCCCCCTTTGTATGGGACAGGCTGTCTTGAGAGAGGGTTAATTTTCAAGTGTAACTCCAGCTCTCGTAGCTGATAAACATTTGTTGAAAATTGAGGATTGCTGCACCCCAAGCCCCCCAGCTCACTAACTTTTTTTAAAACAGCTTTTATCAGAAACCACCCCGGGAGCTGAATGACACGGAAACATACCCAGTTTTTTTTTTCCACCTGTAATTATCAAAAGAAGAAAAGACACCCCTGATATATCCAGTTTGAAAAAAATATCCCCCAGCCAAAATAGAAATTGGAAAATGTTCAGAGTGGGGGGAGGTGGCAGAAAGCTTTATTTTAGGGTGGTGGGCAGCAGCGGGTGTTGGTGGTGGCGGCGGAAAGGAGTGAGTGGTGGACGGTTGGTGGGGGGGTGGTTTCCCGCAGTGGGGGGTTGGGTGGTGGTGGAAACAGAAACCCGGTTGGGAGTGGTGGGGTTTAACCCGGCAGCGGAGGGTGGTTAAGGCGGAAAAGGTTTTAAGGGGGTTTTGGAGTGGCGGCGGCAGTTTTGGTGGGGGGGAGCAGCAGCTTGGTAGAGGGGGGATGGCAACCCAACGGGAGGTTGGTTTAAAACAGCGGAAAGGGGTTGGGGAGAGGCGGCACGGTTGGGGGAGTGGCGGAAACGGTGTAGGGTGGGGGGGGAGCAAAAGGGTTAAGAGGGGGGGCGGAAACGTTGGTGGGGGGTGAGCCCACCCCAGTGGGGGGGTGTGGGGGGAAACCCCGGGAGGGGGTTGGGGGACCCAGCAGCGGAGGGTTGGGGGTGAAACCGGAGGGGGGTGGGGCAGCAGAGTGGGGGGGGTTTAAGCAAGCAGGGGTGAGGGGGGGAGAAACCAGCCAACAGAGAGGGGAAAGGGGAGAAACGGGGAGGGTGGTTTGCAGCAGTGGAGGGGGTTGGCAGCAGCGGAGGGTGGGGAGTGGCAAAAACCCAGGGGGTTGGGCGGCAGGGGAGGGGGTGGGGGCAGAAAGGGGTTGGGGGGGGGGAGCGGCGGGGGTGTGGGGGAAGCGGCGGAGAGGGTTGGTTTGGCAGCAGCGGGGGAGGGTTTGGAGAGCGGCGGGGGGGGGAGGGCAGCAGCGGAGAGGGTGGGAGCGGCGGCAGAATTTGGGGGGGAGCCGGGGGTTGGTTGGGGGGGGGGGGGCAGCAGGGGTGGGGAGGGCCAGCAGGGTTGGGGTTAGAGCGGCACCCCGGGTTTTGGAGGGGGGAGGGGCCCCCAGCATAAAGGGGGTGGTACAGCAGCGGGGTTGGGGGCCCAGCGGGTTTTGGGGGGGAGGGCAGGGGCCCCCGGAGAGGGGTGGGGCCCCCGGCTGGGAGGGGGGGTGGCCCCCGCAGAGGGGGGTTGCCGCCAGAGGGCGGGGGGGGCCGCCGTTGGGAGGGAAGCAGCACCCCGGGAAGGGGGGTTGCCCCCGGGGTTGTTGGGGTTTGGGGCCGGCAACGGGGGGGTTGGGTGGGGTGGGGCAGCAGGGGGTGGGGGGGCGGCGGTTTGGGGGTTGGGGTGGCGGCAGGGGGTTGGGGGTAAGCGGCGGCGGAGGGGTTGGGGTAAGCGGCGCGGGTTGTGGGGGTGGGGGCCAGCCCGGAAGGGGGGTGGGTTGGTAGCGGCGGGGAAAGAAGGGGGGAAAAGAGCGGCAGCGGAAAAGGGTGGAGGGCAGCAGCGGAAAGTGGGGGGTTTGGGGCCGCCCGGAGGGTGGGGTGGTAGCGGCGGCGGTTGGGGGTGGGGCAGCGGCGGGGGTGGTGGTGGGGGCAGGGGCCGGTTGGGGGTGGGGGAGGCACCCGCAGGGTGGGGGGTGTGGCGGGGGCCCCGGGGGAGGGGGGTAGCGGCGGAGGGGTTGGGGGCAGCAGCGGAGGGGGGTTTTAAAGCGGCAGGGGGGGTGGTGGGCGGCGGAGGGTGGGGGGGAGCAGCGGCGGGGGGTGGTTTTGGGGGCAGCGAGAGAGGGGGGGGGCCCCCAGCGGAAAAGAGTGGGGGCAGCAGGGTTTGGGGTGGGGAGCGGCGGGGGCGTTGGGGGGGAGAGCAGCGCGGGGTAAGGTGGAAGCGGCGGCGGCGGGTGGGGGGAGCGGCAGCGGAGAGTGGGGTGGGCAGAAACGGGGAAGGGGGGTGGGCGGCAGCAGGGGTTGGGGGTTAGGGGCCCCAGTGTTGGAGAGCAGCGGCGGGTTTTTGGGGGGAGGGCAGAAAGGGGAGGGTGGGGGGCGCCCCCCAGAGGGGGGGTGCCCCCGGCAGGGGTTTTGGGGTGGGAAGAGCGGCGCAGGGGGGGGGGTTTGCCCCGCTATTTTAGGGGGGGCCCCCGGCAGAGGGGGGGTTTTCCCGAGCAGAGGGGGGGGGGGCGCGGTGAGGGGGGTGTGCGCCGGCAGGTTAAGGGGGAGCAGCTGGGGGGAGGAACACCCCAAAAAAGAGGGGGGGGTTCCCGGCAGAGGGGGAAAAGAAGCCGTTGTGTGGAGGCGGCCGTTGGGAGCAGCGGCGGAGAGGGTTGAAAGCAGCGGCGGAGGGGTTTTGGGAGTAGCGGGAAAGAGGGTTGGAGGCGGCGGCGGCGGGTGGGGGGGGTGGGGGTGTGGTGGGGAAGAGCAGCGGGGGGGGGGGGAGCGGCGGAGAGGGTTCCCGGGGTTGGGGGGTTTGGCCCCCGGCGCGGGTGGGGTGAGCGGGTTGGGGAGAGCGGGGGGGAAAAAAAGGGGGTGGCAGCAGCGGCGGAGGGGGTTTGGAGAGCGGCGGAGTGTGGGGGAAGAGCGGCGCAGAGGGGGGGGGCAGCAGGTTGGGGGGGCGGGCCGCTGGAATTGGGGGGGTTGGTGGCAGGGGGGGGAGAAAAGCAGCGGGAATTGGGGGAGAGCAGCGGAGAGGAAGGGGGAAGCGGCAGCGGTGGTTGGAGGGCGGCGGCCCCCGGTTTAAGGGTGGGGTTTGGAGCAGCGGCGGAGGGTTTGGTTTTAGCAGCGGGGAGGGTTGGAGAGCGGGGAAGCGGGGGTTGGCAGCGGCGGAGAGGGTGGGGGTTAGGCGGCGGGAGGGGGTTTGGGCGGCAGCGGGGGGTTGGGGGTGGAGGCGGCGGTTTGGCGGGGTTAGAGCGGCGGGGTTGGGGTTGGAGCGGCGGCGGGGTGCCGTGGGGGGCCCAGGGTGTGGGTTGCGGCGGGAGGGTTGGGGGGAGCGGCGGGGGTTGGGGGGGGGGCAGCGGGGGTTTTGGTTTGGAGGGCGGCGGTAGGGGTTGGGGTCCCAAGAGGGGGGGTGCTAGCGGCGGCGGGGAGGGGGGTTTTGGCAGCGGCAGGGGTGGGGGTTTGAGGGGGCAGCTGGGGGTGGGAGGGCACCCACCCGGGGAAAAGGGGGAGCGGCGTTTTTGGGGTGGGGGTGTGGCAGGGGGGGGGAGGGGGTTGGGGCGGCGGGGCGAGGTTGGGGGGCAGCAGCGGTGGAGTGGGGGGGCGGCCCGGCGGGGTGGAGGAGGGAGCAGCAGCGGGGGAAGTGGGGGGAGCAGCAGCGGGGGAATTTTGGGGCGGCAGCGGGTTGGGGTTGAGCAGCGGAGGAGGGTGGAGGGCAACGGCCCGGCCCCCGGTTTGGGGGGGTTTGCCCAGCGGGGGGGGTTTGGTGGCGGAGCGGGGGGGTGGGGGGCCCCCAGCGGGGGGGGTTGGGGGCCGGCGGCAGGGGGGGGGTTCCCGGGGGCCGGGGGGTTTGGTGGGGGAGCGGGGGCCCGGGGGTGGGGTGGAGAAACCCGGTTTGGTGGTGGGGTGTGGCGGCGGGGGGTTTGGTGGGGAAGGGAAAGGGGTTTGGGGGGGGTTTGGCCCCCGGCGGAAGGGGGGGGAGCAGCGGGGGAGAGTGGTTGGAGGGGCAGCACCCAGAGGGGGTGGGTTGGTGCCAGGGGCCGGCGGTGGGGGTGGGGGGCGGCGGCGGTGGGGTGGTTGGGGGGCGGCGGCCCGTTGGAGGGGGGTTTTTTGGCGGGCGGCAGCGGTGGGGGGGGGGCGGGGGTTTGGGGGGGGGGGTGCGGCAGCGGGGGGTGGGGGTGGGGAGCGGGGGGTTTTGGTGGTGGGGAGCGGCAGCGGGAAGGAGGGGGAGAGCGGCCCCCGGCAGCGGGGGGTTTGGAGAGCGGGCGCGGGGGTTTGGTAAGGGCACCCCAAAACGGGATTTGTGGGGGGGCAGCAGCGGGGGAGTGGCAGCAGCGGTAGGGTGGGGTTTGGTCGGCCCAGCCGGGGTTTGGTGGGGGGGGCAGCGGCCCCGGGGGGGGGGGGTTTGCGGCAGCGGGGTTTTTGTTCCCGGCGGCGGGGGGGGGTGGGGGAAAGGGGCCCCGGGGTTGGGGGTGGTTAAGCGGCGGCGGGGGTTGGGGTGGGGCAGCGGCGGGGTTTGGGGGTGGTAGGCGGGCGGCGGAAGGTTTAAGAGCGGCAGGGGTTTGGGGTGGGGGGAGCGGCAGCGGTTTGGGGTGGGGAGGGGCAGCTTTGGGGGTGGGGGGGGCAGCACCCGGTTTGGGGGGAGGGTTAAGCAGCGGCGGCGGAGTTGGGGGTGGCGGCGGCGGAGGGTGGTTAGGGCGGCGGCGGAGTAGTTTTGGTAGTTAGCAGCAGCGGTAAAATGAATTTTGGAAAAAAAAAAGCGGCGGGGAAGTGGGGTGGAAATGGAAGGGTGGTAGTGGTGGGGGTTGATGGAGCAGACTCTGGCCATACAATAGAGAGGAAAAATAATGTAAGGGACCTGGGAGTAGTAATGTCTGAGGATCTCACTTTCAAGGATCACAACAGTGCCACGATCGCACGTGCAAAGAAAATGATAGGATGGATAATGAGAACGTTCAAAACGAGAGATGCCAAGCCAATGATGATCCTTTTCAAATCACTTGTTCTCTCTAGGCTGGAATACTGCTGTACATTAACATCTCCATTCAAAGCAGGTGAAATCGCAGATCTAGAGAGTGTACAGAGATCCTTTACTGCACGTATAAGTTCTGTCAAGCACCTTAACTACTGGGAACGCTTGAAAGCACTTGACTTGTACTCGTTGGAACGCAGGAGGGAGAGATATATCATAATCTACACTTGAAAAATCCTGGAAGGAATGGTCCCAAATCTGCACACAGAAATCACTCCCTACGAAAGTAAAAGACTGGGCAGGCGATGCAAAATGCCCCCAATTAAAAGTAGGGGAGCCATTGGTACACCATAAGTGTCTGTGGCCCAAGACTGTTCAACAGCCTCCCATCAAGCATTAGGGGAATTGCCAATAAACTCCTGGCTGCCTTCAAGAGAGAGCTGGACAGATACCTAAAGTCAGTGCCGGATCAGCCGGGCTGTGTCTCGTACGTTGGACTGCGTGCGGCCAGCAGAAACAGCCTAGTTGATCAGGCCCTGATCCATCGGGAGGCCTGGTCATGGACCGGGCCGCTGGGGCGTTGATCCCCAGAATAACCTCCAGGTAACCAGCCAAGCATATAAGGAAACTAGAGAAAGTGCAAAGGTTTGCAGCAAGACTAGTCCCGGAGCTAAGGGGTATGTCCTATGAGGAGAGGTTAAGGGAAATCGACCTGACGACGCTGGAAGACAGGAGAGATAGCCGGGATATGATAACGACATATAAATACTGAGAGGTATAGACAAGTTGGACAGAGACAAGATGTTCCAGAGATGGGACAAAGCAACAAGGGGTCACAGTTGGAAGTTGAAGACTTAGATGAATCTTAGGGATGTCAGGAAGTATTTCTTCAGTCACAGAGTTGTCAGGAAGTGTAATAGCCTGGGTAGTGATGTAGTGGAGGCAGGATCCATCCATATAGATATATATATATATATATATATATATATATATATATATATATATATATATATATATATATATATATATATATATATATATATATATATGCGCAATAAGATCACAAAAAACAGGTGATTTGAGTATATACAAAATAACCACTGTAAAAGGATAGTAAAATTCCAAGCGCTTTCGTGACTTCTCACATTATGTGAGAAGTCACGAAAGCGCTTGGAATTTCACTATCCTTTCTCAGTGGTTATTTTGCATATATATATATATATATATATATATATATATATATATATATATATATATATATATATATATATATATATATATATATATATATTTTTTTTTTTTTTTTTTTTTTTTAGTGCCAAATAAGTAAAACTTGTCAATTAGCAAGAACTCGTTTAAAATGAAGTCCTTTCTAAAAATTTCTCTTATACGTTTAAAGATATATTTTTTGTAATTTATGTTAATGTAAAAAATAATTTTGTACTAAAAGAACCTTAGAAAACTTACCTAGCATTATTATAACAAGCGCAATTTAATTTAGCCTAATCAAATTAAATATATTTTAGATGAGTTTACAATAATTTAATAATAAACAAACACAATGAAATATATTTTTTTTTTTGTTAGGTTCAGAATGATTTTTGCGAAATTGCCATATTCGGCAAGAAGAGCGTTACTCTCGCAAGTTTAACCTATTCGGCACGACATATAGCGGCCCTCACATGAAATTATGAATTCACTTTAACGTAGTGTCGACACGGAATAGTGTCAACAAACCCGTGCGGCCCTCGTCACACATTTGACCATCGAATGTGGCCCACGTGTGTAAGAAGGTTAACGACCACTGGACCTCCATAGACGGTATAGCGTCCCTCTTAATTTACGTACACAGACTCCAGCCGCCGCCTCCATCCTTCTGTTTATTCATGTTATATCTAGTGTTAGATGATTTTTCTCCTAACTTTATTTCAAAAATATTTTACTGTTATTTCTAGTATTACATGAACAAATTTTCCTACAGTATGGAAAAATATTCCGTTCTAGTGCGTGTTCAGGTGTGCGTAACCGCGCCTAGTAGTGCGCGCGTGTGAACCTACCATAAATTAAATCACATTTATGCGTTGCACACTTTTCTTATGTTCAGGAATGTGTACTCATGCTGAGCCCTCCTCCATATATATATATATATATATATATATATATATATATATATATATATATATATATATATATATATATATATATATATATATATATGTATATAGTGCCGAATAGGTAAAACTGGTCAATTAGCAAGAACTCATATGCAGTATAATGTGATCCTTTATTGACAACGTTTCGCCAACACAGTGGGCTTTTTCAAGTCACAAACAGATCTGTTTGTGACTTGAAAAAGCCCACTGTGTTGGTGAAACGTTGTCAATAAAGGATCACATTATACTGCATGTGTGTTTATATTTCCATTGTGTCGGTATTTTAAAGCATTTACTTCCATAGCAAGAACTCGTTTAAAATTAAGTTCTTTCTAAAATTTTCTCTTATACGTTTAAAGATATATTTTTTTTTGATTGATGTTAATGTAAAAATTAATAATTTTGTACCGAAAGAACCTTAGGAAGCATACTTAACCTTATGACAAGTTCAATTTAATTTAGCCTAATCCAACTACATATATTTTAGATAAGTTTATAATAATTTAATAATAAACAAACACAATGAAATATATACTTTTTATTCGGTTCAGAATGATTTTTGCGAAATTATTACATACACAAATACTCGTTTGCCTTATTCGGGAAGAGGTTGCTATTTAAGCCAAATTCGCAGGTTTTACCTATTCGGCACGACATATATTTCCCATTGTATTTTTGTTAATGTATTGTGTCTGTAAATAAAGTTCGCATAGAATATAAGGGGTGGCAGGAGAAGAAAATACTTAAACAACTCCGGGGAGAATCTTGAGTTTTCCCTGAAGTTCGTTTATTCTCTTCTCTGAGGATGAGGATCCCCAGTCCAGTTCCAGAGGTGGTACCTCCCTGTATATATATAAGGAGGTACCATTCAGTCATTTCTCACCCTCACCATTCCTCAACCATGACACATTCCTTTTTCAGCCCCCTCTTATATACTGGTGATTCACTGCACCCTGACTGTTGTTGTTCCAGGCTTGGTGTGACTGGTTACTTTACCACAGTTGTGTCTGGAACCCACCTCCAGCTGCCCATGAGTACTGCACACAGTAAGTACCCGCATCTCTCCTTATAGTTTCTCAACATTATTGTGGCATTGCACAAGCCAAGAATTACTATTATTATTACAGTGCTCATACTTCAGCATCACGTCAAGCCCAAAATTCACTGGCATCCACTCTGATGGATGCTCAGTCCTTTATATGGAACCTCCTTCATCCAAACCAGGGAACGGGTGGGGTTTGAATCCATGGCGTAAAGCTCCAGGCCGTTGTGCAAGCTACTGAAGTTTTAAGACTCACTCGCCATGGGTTCAAACCCCACCCGTTCCTTGGTTTGTTTGCAATCGTGTTATTGCGATTTCGTGAATCATTCCTTCATCCCTTCCCCTCCAACCTTATTGGGATGACTTGCTATGCCTCCTTCCCTCCATCCCGTATTTATGCACCTTTGCCATTCTGTTATACTCAACGTTTTCTGAATGGCTGAGTCACCTTTGCAGTCCCGTCCTCCACCGTTTGAATACCTTTGTAACTCCCGCACCGTCTTCTAATTTCAGTGTTCCTAATTCTCTGCATAATATTCAAACCACTTATGGCTCTCAGACATGACATCTCCACTGCCTCCAGCCGCCGCCTCCTCCTCGCTGCAGTGTTAAAAACCCCTGCCTGAAACTCATGTATATAAAAGCATTGGTACCACTATGTTCTGGTGTATTTTCCCTTTTTCCCCTCCATGGATAAAACTTTCCCCAGATTCCTCAACACACCACCTAAATTTTTACCTTCGCCAACTTAAGGGTTCATTTCGTCTTCCATAGACCCATCTGTGACACATTGTTAGTATATGCATCTCGATGTCTGCACGTATAGTCTGAGAACAGTATGTATATATATATATATATATATATATATATATATATATATATATATATATATATATATATATGGATTGAAATATCCTTGACTTATGGCTTACAGGTGGTACACAACCTTAATGACCCTCGTGTAGTAGATGGATTTTAAACCAGATAAAGGTACCATGGTGCCAGAACAACCTGCCTCTACCCCACCTGCGTTTCACAAACAAATTATTTGCCATTTTGCTAATTACACTGTTGTAATTACTGGCTGACAGCTAATTACAAACAAAACAGTAGTCGGCAATAATGGGAGGAAATACCTGTGTAATGAGGAGTGCCTCGAGGTGGTGTGAGGTGGTGTAAGGCGGTGTGAGGTGGTGTAAGGTGATGTGAGGTGGTGTAAGATGGTGTGAGGTGATGTAAGGTGGTGTGAGGTGATGTAAGGTGGTGTGAGGCGGTGTGAGGTGATGTAAGGAGGTGGTGTAAGGTGGTGTAAGGCGGTGTGAGGTGATGCAAGGTGGTATGAGAGAGTGAAAGATGGTTTCAAGTGGGTGTGAGGGGGGGGGGGGATTGTAAGTGGTAGGAAGGGGAAGGTTTAAGGTTATCTGAGGTGGAATGAGGTATAAGAATGTGTGAGGTAACATGAGGTGTGATGTAAGGTATAGTGGGGGAGGGGTGTTAAGGTGATCTGAGGTGATGCTAGACGGTGTGAGGCACCTTTGAGGTGTCACGGTTCACCTGATATAAGCACCTGTGTAGTCACTAATGTTTTTTTTCAACTCTTCTCTCTTAACGTTGACAATTTTCATCCATTTAATGAGGTGTGGGCTTTGTTTTTTTTTTTTTTAGCGCTGTATAGCCCTTGTGGCTTAGCGCTTCTTTTTGATTATAATAATAATTTGTTAGGTTTATTGTAATGTTTTTTCTAGTTTACCAATGACTCTAGTCTTTACACTTTGTATTTCTTTGGGTTTTGTATTTTTTTGGTTTTGCAATTTTTTTTCATATATTTTTGGGTTTTGTATTTTTTTGGCTTTGTATTTTTGTATTTTGTTTATTTTTATATTTTAACAATTATAACAGTGTTGATATTAACAGTTATAAAAGCGGTGTAACCCGTAGTGAAGCGACCAGTTCTTCCACTTATGAAGACGTTACCTCCGTTTTCACCAGTGTTATCACTGTTATACCTGGTGTATACCTGGAGGGTGTTCCGGGGAGCAACACCCAGTATACCTGGAGGGTGTTCCTGGGAGCAACACCCAGTATACCTGGAGGGTGTTCCGGGGAGCAACACCCAGTATACCTGGAGGGTGTTCCGGGGAGCAACACCCAGTATACCTGGAGGGTGTTCCGGGGAGCAACACCCAGTATACCTGGAGGGTGTTCCGGGGATCAACACCCAGTATACCTGGAGGGTGTTCCGGGGATCAACACCCAGTATACCTGGAGGGTGTTCCGGGGAGCAACACCCAGTATACCTGGAGGGTGTTCCGGGGAGCAACACCCAGTATACCTGGAGGGTGTTCCGGGGATCAACACCCAGTATACCTGGAGGGTGTTCCGGGGATCAACACCCAGTATACCTGGAGGGTGTTCCGGGGAGCAACACCCAGTATACCTGGAGGGTGTTCCGGGGAGCAACGCCCAGTATACCTGGAGGGTGTTCCGGGGATCAACACCCAGTATACCTGGAGGGTGTTCCCGGGAGCAACACCCAGTATACCTGGAGGGTGTTCCTGGGATCAACACCCAGTATACCTGGAGGGTGTTCCAGGGATCAACACCCAGTATACCTGGAGGGTGTTCCGGGGATCAACACCCAGTATACCTGGAGGGTGTTCCGGGGATCAACACCCAGTATACCTGGAGGGTGTTCCAGGGATCAACACCCAGTATACCTGGAGGGTGTTCCTGGGATCAACACCCAGTATACCTGGAGGGTGTTCCTGGGATCAACACCCAGTATACCTGGAGGGTGTTCCGGTGATCAACACCCAGTATACCTGGAGGGTGTTCCGGGGATCAACACCCAGTATACCTGGAGGGTGTTCCGGTGATCAACACCCAGTATACCTGGAGGGTGTTCCGGGGATCAACACCCAGTATACCTGGAGGGTGTTCCTGGGATCAACACCCAGTATACCTGGAGAGTGTTCCGGGGATCAACACCCAGTATACCTGGAGGGTGTTCCGGGGATCAACACCCAGTATACCTGGAGGGTGTTCCGGGGATCAACACCCAGTATACCTGGAGGGTGTTCCGGGGATCAACACCCAGTATACCTGGAGGGTGTTCCGGGGATCAACACCCAGTATACCTGGAGGGTGTTCCTGGGATCAACACCCAGTATACCTGGAGGGTGTTCCGGGGATCAACACCCAGTATACCTGGAGGGTGTTCCGGGGATCAACACCCAGTATACCTGGAGGGTGTTCCGGGGATCAACACCCAGTATACCTGGAGGGTGTTCCGGGGATCAACACCCAGTATACCTGGAGGGTGTTCCGGGGATCAACACCCAGTATACCTGGAGGGTGTTCCTGGGATCAACACCCAGTATACCTGGAGGGTGTTCCGGGGATCAACACCCAGTATACCTGGAGGGTGTTCCGGGGATCAACACCCAGTATACCTGGAGGGTGTTCCGGGGATCAACACCCAGTATACCTGGAGGGTGTTCCGGGGATCAACACCCAGTATACCTGGAGGGTGTTCCGGGGATCAACACCCAGTATACCTGGAGGGTGTTCCGGGGATCAACACCCAGTATACCTGGAGGGTGTTCCGGGGATCAACACCCAGTATACCTGGAGGGTGTTCCGGGGATCAACACCCAGTATACCTGGAAGGTGTTCCGGGGATCAACACCCAGTATACCTGGAGGGTGTTCCTGGGATCAACACCCAGTATACCTGGAGGGTGTTCCGGGGATCAACACCCAGTATACCTGGAGGGTGTTCCGGGGATCAACACCCAGTATACCTGGAGGGTGTTCCGGGGATCAACACCCAGTATACCTGGAGGGTGTTCCGGGGATCAACACCCAGTATACCTGGAGGGTGTTCCGGGGATCAACACCCAGTATACCTGGAGGGTGTTCCGTTATCAACACCCAGTATACCTGGAGGGTGTTCCGGGGATCAACACCCAGTATACCTGGAGGGTGTTCCAGTGATCAACACCCAGTATACCTGGAGGGTGTTCCTGGGATCAACACCCAGTATACCTGGAGTGTGTTCCGGGGATCAACACCCAGTATACCTGGAGGGTGTTCCGGGGATCAACACCCAGTATACCTGGAGGGTGTTCCGGGGATCAACACCCAGTATACCTGGAGGGTGTTCCGGGGATCAACACCCAGTATACCTGGAGGGTGTTCCTGGGATCAACACCCAGTATACCTGGAGGGTGTTCCTGGGATCAACACCCAGTATACCTGGAGGGTGTTCCTGGGATCAACACCCAGTATACCTGGAGGGTGTTCCGGTGATCAACACCCAGTATACCTGGAGGGTGTTCCGGGGATCAACACCCAGTATACCTGGAGGGTGTTCCGGGGATCAACACCCAGTATACCTGGAGGGTGTTCCGGGGATCAACACCCAGTATACCTGGAGGGTGTTCCGGGGATCAACACCCAGTATACCTGGAGGGTGTTCCGGGGATCAACACCCAGTATACCTGGAGGGTGTTCCTGGGATCAACACCCAGTATACCTGGAGGGTGTTCCTGGGATCAACACCCAGTATACCTGGAGGGTGTTCCGGGGATCAACACCCAGTATACCTGGAGGGTGTTCCGGGGATCAACACCCAGTATACCTGGAGGGTGTTCCGGGGATCAACACCCAGTATACCTGGAGGGTGTTCCTGGGATCAACACCCAGTATACCTGGAGGGTGTTCCGGGGATCAACACCCAGTATACCTGGAGGGTGTTCCTGGGATCAACACCCAGTATACCTGGAGGGTGTTCCTGGGATCAACACCCAGTATACCTGGAGGGTGTTCCTGGGATCAACACCCAGTATACCTGGAGGGTGTTCCGGGGATCAACACCCAGTATACATGGAGGGTGTTCCTGGGATCAACACCCAGTATACCTGGAGGGTGTTCCGGGGATCAACACCCAGTATACCTGGAGGGTGTTCCTGGGATCAACACCCAGTATACCTGGAGGGTGTTCCGGGGATCAACACCCAGTATACCTGGAGGGTGTTCCGGGGATCAACACCCAGTATACCTGGAGGGTGTTCCTGGGATCAACACCCAGTATACCTGGAGGGTGTTCCGGGGATCAACACCCAGTATACCTGGAGGGTGTTCCGGGGATCAACACCCAGTATACCTGGAGGGTGTTCCTGGGATCAACACCCAGTATACCTGGAGGGTGTTCCGGGGATCAACACCCCCGAGACCTGCTCCATGACCAGGAGAGTTAAAGATAATAGTTTGTGTTTGTGAGGATGTAGAAGAGGGGGGTCACGTGACCCCGGACACTGGGTCATCATACCCAGCAACACGCTCTCTGGCATAAATAACGGAGATGTTTACCTTTTCATCAAAATTTGTTGTACTTACCTATATGTGGCTGCAGGCATTGAGTCACAGCTCCTGTGCCTTAAAGCGTACGACTAAGGAAATTGTAGACGTAGTTTGAACTGTTACCAATAAATTTAGCAATGATTGTATTGTGATTGTTATTTCTAACTTGAAAATAAGTTTATTTCTAACAATAAGTTAGTTACGATAACTGAAAATTGGAAACGATGACAAAGTCTTAATAGGTATTTTAGTAACTTACATATATATATATATATATATATATATATATATATATATATATATATATATATATATATATATATATATATATATATATATATATATATATATTTATTTATTTTATTATTATCACACTGGCCGATTCCCACCAAGGCAGGGTGTCCCGAAAAAGAAAAACTTTCACCATCATTCACTCCATCACTGCCTTGCCAGAAGGGTGCTTTACACTACAGTTTTTAAACTGCAACACCCCATATATATATATATATATATATATATATATATATATATATATATATATATATATATATATATATATATATATATATATATATATATCCCACCGGGAGGCCTGGTCTGAAAACATGCCGTGGGGGGCGCTGACCCCTGAAAACATCCTTCAGGTACTTTCGGAGGAGGAGGATCGACCTCTCGGCGCTCCCTGCGCTGCATGACTCAAATGAGTTTAACGCTTGAAATAATAATAATAAAATTGCGCGAAGGCTGCGTGAGAGGAGGGAGGGAGGGAGGGAGGGGGACGAGCAAAGGGATGAGAAGGGAAGGTAATGGGAGTTGGGGATGGAGGTGGATGGGAGGGAAGTTAAATGAACTTGCGTGGGGTGAAGGTCGCTTGTAGTGAGTGGGTGCGTGTCCCGAACTTGGAGGACCTTGAAAGACCTTGGGGGGACCTTGAACGACCTTGGGGGCCTTGAAAGACCTTGGGGGACCTTGAGGGGGTCTTGGAGAAGCTTAGGTGACCTTTAGAGACGGTAAGACATCTTCGCGACTCTGAGAGATCTCCAGGGATGTTGGAGGACCTTGAAGGACCGAGAGAGGTCCTAGGAGATCTTGTGGAACTTTGAGAGACCTTTGGGGATCTTATGGGACTTTGAGAGTCCTTGGAGGACGTTGAAGGACCTCGGGTACCTTGAAGTACTTGTGTTAATCTTGTGGTAGTGGAGGGAAGAGGATACTACCATAGCCTTGTTAGGTTTAATTTGTTCAATTGTTTTCTATTGTTCTGTTCTATCCTGCTACCTGCAACTTATTCTTCTATTGTTCTGTTCTATCCTGCTACCTGCAACTTATTCTTTTATTGTTCTGTTCTATCCTGCTACCTGCAACTTATTCTTCTATTGTTCTGTTCTATCCTGCTACCTGCAACTTATTCTTCTATTGTTCTGTTCTATCCTGCTACCTGCAGTTTATTCTTCTATTGTTCTATCCTGTTACCATCAACCTATTCTGTTCTATTCTGTCCTGTTACCTATTCTATTCTATTCTGTTACTTATTCTTCTATTCTATCCTGTTACCTATTCTTTTATTCTATTTTATCCTGTTACCTATTCTTCTGTTCTGTCCTGTCTTGCTACCTATTCTATTCTATACTGTCGTGCTACCTGAAGCCTGTTCTTCTGTTGTTCTATTCTGCCATCTGATCTTTATTCTCCTATCTGATCTTTATTTTTTACATTATGGAGAATACCAACAGATTGATTGATCATATTGTCTCGTGATATATTTACTGGAGAACGAAATCATGTGTGAGGTCTTTCAGCCACATGTAAACCAGGTTCCAGAACTGTCTTTGACAGTACAACTCTCGATACCGGTCACAGGTATACCACAGGTAACAGCCAAAAATAATGCCAGTAACATCGAACAGTGCCAAAAGCGATGCCAGAAAAATCTACCAGTGCCAAAAAGTTTTTTTTTTTATCCCTGGTGAGATGTTGCTTAACGGGATGCTGGAGCAGGGCATGTGTTGGCATGCTTGTGGCCTGGCATGCTGAGTTTATCTGGCATGCTTGTGGCCTGGCATGCTGAGTTTATCTGGCATGCTGAGTTTATCTGGCATGCTTGTGGCCTGGCATGCTGAGTTTATCTGGCATGCTTGTGGCCTGGCATGCTGAGTTTATCTGGCATGCTGAGTTTATCTGGCATGCTTGTGGCCTGGCATGCTGAGTTTATCTGGCATGCTTGTGGCCTGGCATGCTGAGTTTATCTGGCATGCTTGTGGCCTGGCATGCTGAGTTTATCTGGCATGCTTGTGGCCTGGCATGCTGAGTTTATCTGGCATGCTTGTGGCCTGGCATGCTGAGTTTATCTGGCATGCTTGTGGCCTGGCATGCTTGTGGCCTGGCATGCTGAGTTTATCTGGTATGCTTGTGGCCTGGCATGCTGAGTTTATCTGGCATGCTTGTGGCCTGGCATGCTGAGTTTATCTGGTATGCTTGTGGCCTGGCATGCTGAGTTTATCTGGCATGCTTGTGGCCTGGCATGCTGAGTTTATCTGGCATGCTTGTGGCCTGGCATGCTGAGTTTATCTGGCATGCTTGTGGCCTGGCATGCTGAGTTTATCTGGCATGCTTGTGGCCTGGCATGCTGAGTTTATCTGGTATGCTTGTGGCCTGGCATGCTTGTGGCCTGGCATGCTGAGTTTATCTGGTATGCTTGTGGCCTGGCATGCTGAGTTTATCTGGCATGCTTGTGGCCTGCCATGCTTGTGGCCTGGCATACTGAGTTTATCTGGTATGCTTGTGGCCTGGCATGCTGTGTTTATCTGGTATGCTTGTGGCCTGGCATACTGAGTTTATCTGGTATGCTTGTGGCCTGGCATGCTGAGTTTATCTGGCATGCTTGTGGCCTGGCATGCTGAGTTTATCTGGCATGCTTGTGGCCTGGCATGCTTGTGGCCTGGCATGCTGAGTTTATCTGGCATGCTTGTGGCCTGGCATACTGAGTTTATCTGGTATGCTTGTGGCCTGGCATGCTGAGTTTATCTGGTATGCTTGTGGCCTGGCATGCTGAGTTTATCTGGCATGCTTGTGGCCTGGCATGCTGAGTTTATCTGGTATGCTTGTGGCCTGGCATGCTTGTGGCCTGGCATGCTGAGTTTATCTGGCATGCTTGTGGCCTGGCATGCTGAGTTTATCTGGCATGCTTGTGGCCTGGCATGCTGAGTTTATCTGGCATGCTTGTGGCCTGGCATGCTGAGTTTACCTGGTATGCTTGTGGCCTGGCATGCTGAGTTTATCTGGCATGCTTGTGGCCTGGCATGCTGAGTTTATCTGGTATGCTTGTGGCCTGGCATGCTGAGTTTATCTGGCATGCTTGTGGCCTGGCATGCTTGTGGCCTGGCATACTGAGTTTATCTGGTATGCTTGTGGCCTGGCATGCTGTGTTTATCTGGTATGCTTGTGGCCTGGCATACTGAGTTTATCTGGTATGCTTGTGGCCTGGCATGCTGAGTTTATCTGGCATGCTTGTGGCCTGGCATGCTGAGTTTATCTGGCATGCTTGTGGCCTGGCATGCTTGTGGCCTGGCATGCTTGTGGCCTGGCATGCTGAGTTTATCTGGCATGCTTGTGGCCTGGCATACTGAGTTTATCTGGTATGCTTGTGGCCTGGCATGCTGAGTTTATCTGGTATGCTTGTGGCCTGGCATGCTGAGTTTATCTGGCATGCTTGTGGCCTGGCATGCTGAGTTTATCTGGTATGCTTGTGGCCTGGCATGCTTGTGGCCTGGCATGCTGAGTTTATCTGGCATGCTTGTGGCCTGGCATGCTGAGTTTATCTGGCATGCTTGTGGCCTGGCATGCTGAGTTTATCTGGCATGCTTGTGGCCTGGCATGCTGAGTTTACCTGGTATGCTTGTGGCCTGGCATGCTGAGTTTATCTGGCATGCTTGTGGCCTGGCATGCTGAGTTTATCTGGCATGCTTGTGGCCTGGCATACTGAGTTTATCTGGTATGCTTGTGGCCTGGCATACTGAGTTTATCTGGTATGCTTGTGGCCTGGCATACTGAGTTTATCTGGCATGCTTGTGGCCTGGCATACTGAGTTTATCTGGCATGCTTGTGGCCTGGCATACTGAGTTTATCTGGTATGCTTGTGGCCTGGCATACTGAGTTTATCTGGCATGCTTGTGGCCTGGCATACTGAGTTTATCTGGCATGCTTGTGGCCTGGCATACTGAGTTTATCTGGCATGCTTGTGGCCTGGCATACTGAGTTTATCTGGCATGCTTGTGGCCTGGCATACTGAGTTTATCTGGTATGCTTGTGGCCTGGCATACTGAGTTTATCTGGCATGCTTGTGGCCTGGCATACTGAGTTTATCTGGTATGCTTGTGGCCTGGCATGCTGAGTTTATCTGGTATGCTTGTGGCCTGGCATGCTGAGTTTATCTGGCATGCTTGTGGCCTGGCATACTGAGTTTATCTGGTATGCTTGTGGCCTGGCATGCTGAGTTTATCTGGTATGCTTGTGGCCTGGCATGCTGAGTTTATCTGGCATGCTTGTGGCCTGGCATGCTGAGTTTATCTGGTATGCTTGTGGCCTGGCATGCTGAGTTTATCTGGTATGCTTGTGGCCTGGCATGCTGAGTTTATCTGGTATGCTTGTGGCCTGGCATGCTGAGTTTATCTGGCATGCTTGTGGCCTGGCATGCTGAGTTTATCTGGTATGCTTGTGGCCTGGCATGCTGAGTTTATCTGGCATGCTTGTGGCCTGGCATGCTGAGTTTATCTGGCATGCTTGTGGCCTGGCATGCTGAGTTTATCTGGCATGCTTGTGGCCTGGCATGCTGAGTTTATCTGGTATGCTTGTGGCCTGGCATGCTGAGTTTATCTGGCATGCTTGTGGCCTGGCATGCTGAGTTTATCTGGCATGCTTGTGGCCTGGCATGCTGAGTTTATCTGGCATGCTTGTGGCCTGGCATGCTGAGTTTATCTGGTATGCTTGTGGCCTGGCATGCTGAGTTTATCTGGTATGCTTGTGGCCTGGCATGCTGAGTTTATCTGGTATGCTTGTGGCCTGGCATGCTTGTGGCCTGGCATGCTGAGTTTATCTGGTATGCTTGTGGCCTGGCATGCTGAGTTTATCTGGCATGCTTGTGGCCTGGCATGCTGAGTTTATCTGGCATGCATGTGGCCTGGCATGCTGAGTTTATCTGGCATGCTTGTGGCCTGGCATGCTGAGTTAGGTTACCCTGGCATGCTTGTGGCTTGTAAACAACGCTTAGTAGATGTACGAGTATTAATTTCTGCTTATTTGGTCGAAGATTTGTGTTTAAATCTCTCTTTCTCTCTCTCTCTCTCTCTCTCTCTCTCTCTCTCTCTCTCTCTCTCTCTCTCTCTCTCTCTCTCTCTCTCTCTCTCTCTCTCTGTCTCATAAAGGTAAGATTTCGGTAATAAATATGACGATTTATAATTTTATTATTATTATTAATAGTGGTAGCGGTAGTGGTGGTGGTGGCGGCAGTAGTAGTGGTGGTGGTGGAGGTGGTAATAGTGGTGGTGGTGGCGGCAGTAGTAGTGGTGGTGGTGGAGGTGGTAATAGTGGTGGTGGTGGCGGCAGTAGTAGTGGTGGTGGTGGAGGTGGTAATAGTGGTGGTGGTGGTGGCAGTAGTAGTGGTGGTGGTGGAGGTGGTAGTAGTTGTGGTGGAGACTGTAATAGTAGTGGATGTGGTAGTAGTAGTGGTGGTGGAGACTGTAGTAGTAGTGGAGGCGGTAGTAGTAGTGGTGGTGGAGACTGTAGTAGTAGTGGAGGCGGTAGTACTAGTAGTAGTGGTGGAGGTGGTAGTAGTAGTGGTGGTGGGGACTGTAGTAGTAGTGTAGTCGGTAGTAGTAGTGGTGGTGGAGGTGGTAGTAGTAGTGGTGATGGAGGTGGTAGTAGTGGTGGTGGAGGTGGTAGTAGTAGTGGTGATGGAGGTGGTAGTAGTAATGGTGATGGAGGTGGTAGTAGTGGTGGTGGAGGTGGTAGTAGTAGTGGTGATGGAGGTGGTAGTAGTAGTGGTGATGGAGGTGGTAGTAGTAGTGGTGGTGGAGGTGGTAGTAGTAGTGGTGGTGGTGGAGGTGGTAGTAGTGGTGGTGGAGACTGTAGTAGTAGTAGTGGAGGCGGTAGTAGTAGTGGTGGTGGAGGTGGTAGTAGTAGTGGTGTTGGAGACTGTAGTAGTAGTGGAGGCGGTAGTAGTAGTGATGGAGGTGGTAGTAGCAGTGGTGATGGAGGTGGTGGTAGTAGTGGTGATGGAGGTGGTAGTAGTAGTGGTGATGGAGGTGGTAGTAGTAGTGGTGGTGGAGGTGGTAGTAGTAGTGGTGGTGGAGACTGTAGTGGTGATGGAGGTGGTAGTAGTAGTGGTGATGGAGGTGGTAGTAGTAGTGGTGGTGGAGGTGGTAGTAGTAGTGGTGGTGGAGACTGTAGTAGTAGTGGAGTTGGTAGTAGTAGTGGTGATGGAGATAGTAGTGGTGGTGGAGATGGTAGTAGTAGTGGTGATGGAGATAGTAGTGGTGGGGGAGGTGGTGGTAGTAGTGGTGGTGGAGGTGGTAATAGTAGTGGTGGAGATAGTAGTGGTGGGGGAGGTGGTAGTAGTAGTGGTGGAGGTGGTAGTAGTAGTGGTGGTGGAGGTGGTAGTAGTAGTAGTGGTGATGGAGATAGTAGTGGTGGGGGAGGTGGTAGTAGTAGTGGTGGTGGAGGTGGTAGTAGAAGTGGTGGTGGAGATGGTAGTAGTAGTGGTGGTGGAGGTGGTAGTAGTAGTGGTGGAGGTGGTAGTAGTAGTGGTGGTGGTGGAGGTGATGGTAGTGGTGGAGGTGGTAGTAGTAGTAGTAGTGGTGATAGTGGAGGTGGTAGTAGTAGTAGTGGTGGTAGTAGTAGTGGAGGTGGTAGTAGTAGTTGTGGTGGAGATGGTAGTAGTAGTAGTGGTGGTGGAGGTGGTAGTAGTAGTGGTGGTGGAGATGATAGTAGTAGTGGTGGTGGAGGTGTTAGTAGTAGTGGTGGAGGTGGTAGTAGTAGTGGTGGTGGAGGTGATAGTAGTAGTGGTGGTGGAGGTGATAGTAGTAGTGGTGGTGGAGGTGGTAGTAGTAGTAGTGGTGGTGGTGGAGGTGGTAGTAGTAGTAGTGGTGGTGGAGGTGGTAGTAGTAGTGGTGGTGGAGGTGGTAGTAGTAGTAGTGGTGGAGGTGGTAGTAGTAGTGGTGGTGGAGATGGTAGTAGTAGTGGTGGTGGAGGTGGTAGTAGTAGTGGAGGTGGTAGTAGTAGTGGTGGTGGAGATAGTAGTGGTGGTGGAGATGATAGTAGTAGTGGTGGTGGAGGTGTTAGTAGTAGTAGTAGTGGTGGTGGTGGAGGTGTTAGTAGTGGTGGTGGTGGTAGTAGTAGTGGTGGTGGAGGTGGTAGTAGTGGTGGAGGTGGTAGTAGTAGTGGTGGTGGAGATGATAGTAGTAGTGGTGGTGGAGGTGGTAGTAGTAGTAGTGGAGGTGGTAGTAGTAGTGGTGGTGGAGATAGTAGTGGTGGTGGAGATATTAGTAGTGGTGGTGGAGGTGTTAGTAGTAGTGGTGGAGGTGGTAGTAGTAGTGGTGGAGGTGGTAGTAGTGTAGTAGTAGTAGTGGTGGTGGTGGAGGTGGTAGTAGTAGTAGTGGTGGTGGAGGTGGTAGTAGTAGTGGTGGTGGAGATGGTAGTAGTGGTGGTGGAGGTGGTAGTAGTAGTGGTGGTGGTAGTAGTAGTGGTGGTGGAGATAGTAGTGGTGGAGATGATAGTAGTAGTGGTGGTGGAGGTGGTAGTAGTAGTGGTGGTGGAGGTGATAGTAGTGGTGGTGGAGGTGGTAGTAGTAGTAGTAGTGGTGGTGGTGGAGGTGGTAGTAGTAGTAGTGGTGGTGGTGGTAGTAGTAGTGGTGGTGGAGGTGGTAGTAGTAGTGGTGGTGGAGGTGGTAGTAGTAGTGGTGGAGATGGTAGTGGTGGTGGAGGTGGTAGTAGTAGTAGTGGTGGTGGAGGTGGTAGTAGTGGTGGTGGTAGTAGTAGTGGTGGTGGAGGTGGTAGTAGTGGTGGAGGTGGTAGTAGTGGTGGAGGTGGTAGTAGTAGTGGTGGTGGAGATAGTGGTGGTGGAGGTGGTAGTAGTAGTAGTGGTGGTAGTAGTAGTAGTGGTTTGTAGATGAATGGTTCAGAGAACCGACATGTTGATAAATTAGACACATGTGCAACTCTTGGGTATCTTTATTGAGGAAACGTTTCGCCACACAGTGGCTTCATCAGTCCATACAAAGGAGAATCTTGAAGAACAGGAGGAGAATGAGGTAATCAGTCCCTCAACCTTGAGTCGATGTTGTCAGTCCATCAATCTTGATGGACTGATGAAGCCACTGTGTGGCGAAACGTTTCCTCAATAAAGATACCCAAGAGTTGCACATGTGTCTAATTTATCAGTAGTAGTGGTGGTGGAGATAGTAGTAGTAGTAGTGGTGGTGGAGGTAGTAGTCGTAGTGATGTTAGAAGTAATATAAGTTATTCAGCTTGCCTCCCCTGAGTGGTTTAAAAGCACATTGCAGAGTATTGACCTTTCAGACCGGCCTCACTTAGATTTTTCCATGATTTTCCTTACACTAAGTTTTTCAGTGTTGCGTACGTGCCTGTCCGTGCGGTTTTGTACGTGCCTGTCCGTGTGGTGGTGTACGTGGTTGTCCGTGGCGGGTGAGGTACCCACGGGAGGGAAGGTAGTGAGAGTAGAGTCACTGGTGTTGTAAATTGATTGCAATCACAGTGTGTACTGGCAGTATTAAAGTGACTTCTTACCTGGGCCAGCCAGCATGGCGGTCAAGCAGGATCTAATTAAGTCAATGTTTGACTCGCTTTTTTAATGACGGGGCCAGTCACGACGTGGCCCTGGCTGACACCTACCCCCTCCCCTGATTCTCATTCTCTCTCTCTCTCTCTCTCTCTCTCTCTCTCTCTCTCTCTCTCTCTCTCTCTCTCTCTCTCTCTCTCTCTCTCTCTCTCTCTCTCTCTCCCCCACACGGACTCGCAAAATTGTATTAAGTGTATATAAATTGTGATATCTTCTTCCAGTTCAGCTATAAATTTCTTCTTGAGCACTTGCCTTTGCGGTTGATTAAAGAAAGTGAGTACTAGAGATGAGCTTCTTGAGAGGGGCTTTAAAGATATGTGATTTTAAATGAAGTGCTCTTGTTGTCTACTGAGATACAACTCATGCAAGTTATAGAATTTAATTGCACGTTGTCACAATTCACTTAGATTTGCGTTTTTCTTTTAGGTATTTAACAAGATTTATAGTGACTGCCTAGTTCATCTGTTAACATTTTAATACTAATTACAGTGTAGAGCTCAATTATCCTATCAAATGTTCCTCATATTAAGAGCCGTGGTATTATTACGACAGTCAAGAAAAATTCCCAGAACTTTATTTTGCATAAGTTACAACGACCGGAGATAACTTTTTTTTTTAAACTCTTGCTTCCGTTCCTCTCTGATAACAGCAGCGAGGTCCTTATCCCTCTACCTCCTTTCCCTTATCTCCACTCTTCCCTTCCACCACACATTAACTCATTTTCTCTCCCTTTCCATCCCTTACCTCCTCCCCTCATTTCTTCCCTCCCCTCCATTCCCCTTGTCTCCTCCCCACTCGTAGTCTCGGTTCCCCATCACAAGAATCCCCTCCTCTTCAATTCCTCACCTATCCCTTCCCTTGTCTAACCCTCCCCTCAGCTTCCCCTTGCGCCATGGGAGGTCGAGGAGGAATCCGTGTGAAGGTCGCTCACCCTCACAGCTCCTGTACGAACTAGGCAGAGGCTCCTGAAGGGCAGTTATGGGAGTGTTTTAACAGAACGAACTTGAAGCTCCTCTCAGACGTCAGCCTTTGTCAACAGAGAACTCTGAAGACTCGGCGTAGACTGCCAAGGCTTCCTGAGGGCAGCCAGTGCAAGCCCACACCAACAGTAATATCAGAGGGTTCCATGGGTAAGCCAGGGAAGCCTAAGCCATGCTCATGAGACTGGGTGTAGAGACTTCCGGGGCCAGTGAGAGGAATCTTGTCTAGCAGAAGCTGGAGGATCGTTAAGATCTGGGACTGGATGAAGGTCATCCAGAAATCTCGAAGACCCAGTATAGAGACCTCAAGGGGCCAGTCAGGGCAGCCTCGTTGACTCAGAGAGGCTCCAAGGGGCCAGTCAGGGAATCCTGAGACCCAGTATAGAGGCGCCAAGGGGCCAGTCAGTGATATCTCGTAGACCCAGTATAAAGGCGCCAAGGGGCCAGTCAGTGATACCTCATAGACCCAGTATAGAGGCGCCAAGGGGCCAGTCAGTGATATCTGATAGACCCAGTATAGAGGCGCCAAGGGGCCAGTCAGTGATATCTCGTAGACCCAGTATAGAGGCGCCAAGGGGCCAGTCAGTGATACCTCATAGACCCAGTATAGAGGCGCCAAGGGGCCAGTCAGTGATATCGCCAGTCAGTGATACCTCATAGACCCAGTATAGAGGCGCCAAGGGGCCAGTCAGTGATATCTCGTAGACCCAGTATAGAGGGAGTGAGAAGTCAGCGACTCAGTATTGAGGTTCTCGGGAACTTACTAAATAACTATATTCCACAAAACACAGCTCTTGGTTAATTCATTTTTCTCATTAATTTATCTGACATAGACAGAGACATAAATCACGGCGCTGTATCATCCTTTGTAGACAATACTAACATTTGCATAAAAATGGTATCCATCGAGGTCACAAGGCGACATAAATCAAGTCTTCCGGTGGGCCACAGAAAGCAGTATTTTTATCGAGGACAAATTTCTATTACTCCGTTAGGTAAAAAAAATGAAAACCTGGAAGCAGGTTCAACGACCACAACGGTGTTATCACAGTTGCAAGGAAAATGATAACCTACTTTACAAAAACATTAAAAAATGAAGAGATGTCAAGGCAGTCGTACTCTAGCCTGGAATATTACTATACACAAACAATCCCCGTTTACTGCAAACGAAATTGAAGATATAGAGAATGTATAGAAAACTTTTATTGCCCATGCAGATTGAGATACATAAGTTATTCAGGCTGTATTTCGAGGAATGCAGGCGAGAAAGATGCATTATAATACATCCCTGGAAAACACTGGAGGCCTGGTTTCAGACCGGGCCGCGGGAGCATTGACTCCCGAAACCCTCTCCAGGTATATTCCAGGTAAATATACACACTGAAACTACTCTCTAATAGAATATTAATTTCGGGAGACGATGCAAAGTATTCTTTATGAAAAACACGGATGCAACAAGTACGGTAAGAGATAAGTCAACAAGTGTTAAGTGCCCAGCACTCACTCTCCATATATATTTGAAGGAACTACAGACCCCTACCTGTTACCAGTTGGGATCTGAATAAATTGTTTGTGTCATTTCCTGTCCAGTCGGGTTGTGATTTGTACGTTGGACTGCGTGCTGCTAACACCAACAGCCTGACTATTCAGACCATCAACCAAGGGACCTGGTTTGGGATGGGGAAACGCGGGTGATAACCATCAAGAGCAGGTAGACAACAGGTAGATAGTTGAGTGTTGAGGCTCCCGGGGGCCAGGCAGGGCAGCCTGTGTCACCAGGTTTGTTGATACACTGAAGCTGTAAACATCTTCCTCTCTAGATAATTGTTGTATGATGGGAAAAACCTGTCACGACAATATCATCAACTTAAGCTGTGTTGCGAATTTACCAGAATAGTTTGTCAGATTTTGTTTGTAGGTAGCGTGACACTAGTGTTACTGCTGCCACAAGTAATAGTAACGCTACTGAAGTACGATTACCACCTTCACTAATACTGCTGATGTTGTCGCTAATACCACCACTCTACTACTACTACTACTGATACTGCTAGCACTGTTACTATTACAGCTAGCACATCCACCAGTAATGCAACTGTCCCTTTCACGACTACTACAACTGCTACTACTGCTGCTACCACAAATGACAGTTACCACACATACAGCCTTCACTATTAGTTACCCCAACACCTAACAGTAATAGTATTAATAATACTAACCTCCATAAGGAGTTTTTCGGAGAGAGGGGATACAAGGCGTTGACCCCTGGCGCCACTGTCGCCTCTGCTACTCTGCATTACTCATCCTGAGTACAGTTTGCTGCTCACTGTGGTTCATTGTTACATCACGGAAGGTGGTGAGGAATGAGATGCACGTGCAACATCTGGGTATGTTGATGTGGAGACGTTTCGCCCTCCTGTGATTTTTCTTTTCAATTCGGTATAGAGATGATATTTTAAGACGGTAGAAGATGAGGTAATAAGTTCCCCTCAGATCAAGTGACCTTTCAGGAGAGGTGATATTTTCAGAAGTGGTATATTAGGTGATTTTCAGGTGAAGTGTTATCTTATGTGACCTTCAGGAGAAGTGTTGTCTTAGGTGACCTACAGGTGAACAGTTGTCTTAGGTGACCTTCAGGAAAAGTGTTGTCTTCAAGTAACCTATGGAGAAGGTAGTGTCCTCTTGGAAGTGTTGTTAGGTTCACGGCCTCACTGATCTTATTTACACTTATCTTCCTCTTCGTGTCCATCACGTTCTATCTCCTCCGGTTTTCAAATGTTGTATGTGGGGGTCCTAAGGGGTCCCCATATACAACATTTGAAAAAAATACGTACATGGCTGGTGTCCATCGCTGTCGTCAGTGCTCGTTGTCACAGGAAATGTTGAAACATTTAGGATTTCTCCTGCAAAATGAGGCTGTTGGGACGAGTGCAACAACTGTTGCACTCAACCGTGTTCTTTTGCTTGACAATATTTTCACTAACTATATTTTTTCCAGGTTTTTAGTATGGTGGTGGGGAAGGGTAACGCTTGTGCGTTAACACATTTGTGGTCTTGTAACAAGAGGCTAAACACCTCTGGTGTCTAGCCTCTTGTTTCCTATAATATTTACTCCTGAAATTGTGTAAAGAATTTGCTTCCCCCAGTTCCACTTCCTGATCACTTTTACACTGTCCTGAGATTAAAAAAATATTTTCCAATATCTCTGGCTTAGTTGAGCTTCCAGCATGCGTCTATGTCCCTGATCATCCCTCACCTGTTATATCAGTTTCTCCATATCCATCCTGTCTGCGCCTCTTGAACGTATTGTTTATCAGTATCATGTATTCACTCCGGAATTAACATAGCTGCAAACCTTTGAACTTTCTCAAGCTTCTGTAAATGCTTCATGTGTAGGTCTCGTGTTAATGCTGCATTCTCATCTATTGTCTTCACTTATGCTGTGCAAAATGTCTTAAACGATTGTTTTTGTAGGTCTCTGAAGGCCTGCAAACCTTGTGCACGCTGACGAACGATGTAATAATGTATTTGAGCTTTTGAGTGGTGTGCTTTCAAACAGATGGGAGTGTTATATTCAACCCTTGGTCCATTTCTTTGTCCAATTTTTAAGATTTCTTTCCTCTCAAACTACTCTGTCTCGGGTCTTCTCTTCCGCTTTCCAATTTACATTACGTTTGTTGGAATGGGGCTCCAGTAGCCACATTGTTGGACCTTGCTTACAGCTTTGTCAGTCTTCTCTATTATTCAGTGGTCACATTCCTCTAATATATTTTTGTTATCTGCAAATGGTGTTATTTAAGATTTTACCTCCTATGATATTGCGTCTTGACCTCCTGTGATAGGTCGTTTAAGTTTGTGTCGTTCAGTTGCCTCTCTTTGAAGGAGTCGTTTGCATTTTTGATGGTTCGTGTGTATGTATTGTTGTGTCTGAGTAATAAAATGAATGAGTGAATAAGTGTTCGCTGAAGTCGTGACCCGTGCATGAACTTCACTGTTGCAGGTGAACACTGCTTGTGAAAATGTGCAGTGGGTGAAACATGCGTTGTATACTCATGTTGAGTGATGAATCTAATAGTGATGAATCTAATAGGCAGCGGGGATTCAGTTAGAACTATACGAACAGTTGAAGAGTGATCAGTGCTCTGAGAGACTGATCAGTGCTGTGAGAGCATTGCTTGGTGCTCTGAGAACACTGATGCAGTGTAAGGAACCTCTCCTCATTTGCCTTAGCTCTGGGACTAGTCTCATCACATACCTCTGGAATATCTCCAGTTTATTAACATGCTTTTCCATGTAAGGAATCCATGCATGTGTGTACTTTTGTGCATGTGTACACGTGCGTGTGTGCATCTACATGCCCAGTCATGGTAGTGAAGGCACTGAAGATGCTTGCCACACTGGTTATCAGTTAAGAGGAAGGCTGCTGCCCCCACCAACAAAAACTTGTTCTCCTTTGCCCTGTGTTGATTTTTTCTCCTGGCTTATACAACAGTACTTTATCATTGCCAGTCTGTTGTGTGCTCACACAGTTGAGGTCATTATACGCGCAGATGGGGTCATTGTACGCCCAAATGAGGCCATACGTGCACCTGTGGTCATACACACAGCTGGTGTCATCATACATTATACAAATTGCTGGGATCATGCATGTCTGCGGGATTATACATTCATTTAATTACCACTTACCCTACTGGCTGGTGTGAAGCTTTTTCCTCACTAGCTGAGACATAGTACTTACTCACCTTACTATCATTTTCGCGCATGTGAAGGCGACCAGCATATCATCAAAAGAAATAATTAGATTGAAAAGTGATATGTCATATATACCAAGGAATTACAATAATTTATTTCATAATTGCTGAAAGTATAGAGTATATACACTTACTGGATTCTCAGTCCTTATTACAAGGTCATTGGAACTGAAAACTATATTACAACTATGGAGAGATAATTACAAATGATCTCTCTATATTCTAGAGAACTGGGAGTGTCAGAATTTCTGTTGGAAAAGAGAGACACTTCGAGATCTCCATTGGTTCATTCAGCACTGGTTTCAGAAGCAGCTGCTACCAGGTTTTACAAGACCAGTCGCCTCGGTCACTACCTGTCTCTTGACTGTAGCCAGCAGAAACAGAAATAAGGGTGCCTGACACTCTGATAAAACACGGATATTGCTTTGCCACATTGCAGTGTTATGCACGAGCTGGGGCCGTGCGTGCATCTGTAGCCATTGCACACTTAGTTGGGGCCATCGTGGTCATTACACACCCAGCTGGGGTCATATATGAATCTTGGATCATTATACTCTCATATGGGGTCATACATGCAACTGTGGTCATATGTGAATCTGGGATCATTATACACTCATGTGGGGTCATATACATGTTACTGGGATATTATACGCGCATATGGGATCAGTCTACTTATTTTGGGGTCATTTGTGCAACTGGGGTCAATATACAGACATTTGGGGTCACTACGGTGCTTGTGGGGGTATGTGAACGGGTAGTGGATTCCTGTTGTTTATGTTAGCGTATGTAAACAGTGTGGTCAGCCGCTCAGGTTTTGAGGTATTGCTGAGTATACACTTTAGTGGTGGTGGTAGTGGTGCTGTTGATTGTGGTGGTGGTGGTGCCGGTGCTGTTGATTGTGGTGGTAGTGGTAGGTGGTGCTGTTGATTGTGGTGGTGCTGTTGATTGTGGTGGTAGTGGTAGGTGGTTCTGCTTATTATGGTGGTAGTGGTAGGTGGTTCTGCTTATAATGGTGGTGGTTATGATGGTGGAACACTGCCAGCTGCCCGCATTGTGTGTGCATAATGTAACAGCCACACGGAGCATTCCTCCGGGCAGTGAACATTACTGAGAGGTCAGTGTTGTGCGCTAGGATCTGTTCACTCGCTCATGGAGTGCTCTCCTGGCAGTGAACATTACTGAGAGGTCAGTGTTGTGCGCTAGGATCTGTTCACTCGCTCATGGAGTGCTCTCCTGGCAGTGAACATTAATGAGAGGTCAATATTGTGCGCTGGGATCCCTCCGCTGGCTCACGATCTATCCTGTTATTCACTAATGAAGCAAAAAAATTTGTGTGGTCATCGGCAGTATAAATCACTTTTAACATTGAATGTTTGTGATTTATCCTCCCGAGTTAGATTGAAATCTTAGCTGGAATATTTTACGAAGTTGTTGAAGAGACCGCAGAAACTATGCTGTATTTGCCGTGTAGTGAATGGCGAGGCGCTGCCGGCTTGTGTTCCTCGCCCTCCTATTCTTTTTCCATTATATTCCTGTCTTTATTCTCCTCCTCCCTCTTCTTTCTTCCTTCACGTCTTCTTTCCTCCTCTTCCACTTTTTTTTCTATATCTTCCTCTCATTGTGTCCTCTACGTCTTCCTTTTTATTCTTCTTCCTTCATATGCGTCCTCTTCAGCCACCTGAATATACACTGCTTATAAACATTGTATATTACTGACTGAGCCAAGAGCCAGTGTGACAGTAATAGCATTATCAATCATAATACAAGTGGCAGCAGTAGTTATGATAAGAATGATAACGAGGGAACGATAAGCATAATGAGGAATGCGATGATAATAATCAAGTACATGTATATGTTAATTTTAGGGAGAGCAGTAATGAAGGAATTAGACTGTGCACAGGAAATGCAACTAACCATAGCCCGGTTGGTAGCGCACTCAGCTCACATATTGAGGTTCGTAGTTCGATTCCTGGTACGGGTGGAAAACATTTGGGCGTGTATCCTTAAGACACCTACTGTCGCTGTTCACCTAGAAGTAAATAGGTACCTGGGTATTAGCCGACTGGTGTGGGTCGCATCCTGGGGATAAAATTAACTTAATTTGCCCGAAATGCTCTTTATAACCATTGGGCTTTCTAGTATGTCACTGATGTCAGCTATGGTCTGTATATTTGTACCATGATCTTGTAAAAATAAGATTATTATTATTATTATTATTATTATTATTATTATTATTATTATTATTATTATTATGACAACGGTATCCAGGACTGTTATTCTCTCTGTCTCCCCGTAGTTTGGGAGGTATTATGTTGAGCTCCTGCTCCTGGGTCTCCTTTAGTTTTTATGTAAAGTTCCTTTTATGTTTGTAATTACTTATTTGTAAGATTAGGAACAAAATATGTGATGATAGTGACTGGAATAATTCACCAAAAATCCGCACTGAGAAGACCCTTATGGCGACGTTTAGGTCCGTGGTTGACAATGGTCCAGGAGGGGCAGAAACGTCGTCATGGAGTTCCTCTCTGAAGTACAGGTTTTTGATTATGAATCACCTTGTGTCTTTGGATCAGTGTAAGGCTACGACTCCCGGGCTCTCTCTACTACTGCTGGTACGTTTGTCTTCTTTTTCACATTTTTGGCTATGGAGTACCGGGGATGGAACCGGTGTGTTCTTGCAATTGCAAGTTCGTAACTGGAGCGCGTTACCCACCGAGTGTTCAGAGGATAGGTGAGGTTTGTCAGGAAACAGGACAAGTGTTTCCTGACTCGGGTCTTAGTCATATGATGGCCCTCCACCACAGGAGATAACTTATGGTCATCTGACCGAAGCCTTCCGCTGGCTTACTGGTCCACCTCTTTAAAAATTACGATTATTGTGTTCAGTGGGTCTGTTATACAGAGATTATATGTATGACAGGAGCATCGTGGGTACTGTATGACAGGGGTATCGTGTGTACTGTATCACAGGAGCATCGTGGGTACTGTATCACAGGGGCATCGTGTGTACTGTATCACAAGGGCATCGTGGGTACTGTATCACAGGGGCATCGAGGGTACTGTATCACGGGCATCGTGGGTACTGTAACGGGGTCATCGTGGGTACTGTATCACAGGGGCATCGTGAGCACTGTCACGGGGGCATCGTGGATACTGTATCATAGGGGCATCATGGGTACTGTCACGGGGGTATCGTGGGCACTCACGTGGGTATCGTGGGCACTCATGGGGTATCGTGGGTACTGTATCACAGGTCTCACAACCCCAGCTTTGCTTGTTCGCACCTCTAGGGGTATTATAGTTGCCCCTGGTTAAGAACAGCTGGTTTAGACAGCAGTGTATTATTGTCATAGGGTGGATGTCCAGTACGATTATCTTTTTATTGTATGAGATGTGAAAAATTTGCAGCAGTTAACACTACCTTGCCCAGGCTCTTAATAGTTCTGGTAATGACGTACTGCTGCTCATACACCTACTACTACTACTTACTACTACTACTTACTACTACTACTACTACTACTTCTACTACTACTAACTACTACTACTTACTACTACTACTACTACTTACTACTACTACTACTTACTACTACTACTTACTAATACTGCTTACTACTACTACTTACTAATACTACTTACTACTACTACTTACTACTACTACTACTTACTACTACTACTACTTACTACTACTACTACTACTTACTACTACTACTTACTACTACTACTACTTACTACTACTACTTACTACTACTTGTTACAAAAAACGCGATTCTAAAAGCTTAGAGATCTCCAGTGAATACTAGAAAGGACTGCCCTTCTAGCATCCAGCCTGTTACTGGGTTTTCGTAACAAGTAGTCAGTATCCTTGTCCAATTATCCATTAAATTCAGTACGAATTATTAGTGCTTTAGGATTACAACTGGTAGGCTACTAACTAGAGAAATTAAAATTTAATAAATTTATTAAGTAGTAAGTTGTCTAGAGGTATATTATCAAATTAAATTAATTACAGCAATCAAAATAAAATCAATCTCTCGAGTTCAATATTATTGTGCTGAAAGCACATATCACATTTATAATTCTTAAGTACCGTCAGGTACATTAACATTTAATAAGATATTACAAATATGTACAAGTGTGTGTATGCGTGTAAGTGCTCTTTAGTAGTTAGCTATGTCTCAAGACTCGAATAAGACTTAAACAAGTGACTGACAAAGTCCTCAAATAAACTAACTTCTTGACCGACTGGCAACCCGAACAGTCTGCTTGAACAATAAAGAATGCTAAGCCCAATAGCAATGCAATATGTGACTGCAACACAGAATCAGGAACAAGGAGATAATATAACGACACTAAATAGGGACCATCTGCAGATCCTCCACAAAAGTTACAAAACTCCCATAATACTGAATCTATGTTCAGCATAGGAAAAACTGTGACTGTGACAATACACAGGAACCAGTACAAAATTAGGTCAGAAGCTATAGCTCGGGACCTGAGATGTTCAGAGTGTCAATGTGACACACAACCTCAGTACAACGTCGAAAATCACTAAGTCTATACAGTGTTCTGTGAACAAAGTTCTACAGAACTAACAAGAATAATGAGACAGACAATCTGTCCAACCAGCAAGCGAGTCTCCAGCAGACTGAAAACTTCACGAGAGGTGAGGACACCCCCCCCCTCGATCACGTGATAGCTACGTGGACAACTGCAGCTCAGAAGCCGGCAGTATAACGAGCGACAAGCGATAATTACAGTAGTTGGACAATCAAGACTAACTGAGCACATATTATGTACATCCTAACAACATAAGTCAAATAACAATATAAGGCAATACATTTGCGATTTAGCTATTATCGCAAATATAAGCAATATAAAATTATATGAAAAGGTAATATACATTACATATATACATCATAATCATTGTAACCCATTCAGGGGTTGCAACACCCCCCCAACACGACAGAGGGTCGCACTAGGAGTTGCATTAATGTCTTTCACATTATTTCTGATTACTCACATCAATACAATTATCAATATAAATATTAATGAGTCTCTCTTGTGCCAAGCACCTCTACAATTTCACAGCGTCTGTCACTAGGATATGCCCCTAGTACTAGGGCAGTACACAGTATCGTATCTCTTCATACTCGTGGTTATGTACATCAGTGTAGAGACAGGATAGCGCTGACAAGGAGGGCACGTTGAGGCTCGATCATAGAGGAGACTGCATTCCACTCTTAAGTAGTGGTTGTGGAATGCGAGGCAGTATGAACATCTGAGTATGAAACAGCTTAAGGTGTGTAGTGAGGGGGGGGTCTGCGACAGGACAGTGTTGCGTCACGCAGTACATCACCCGCACCACACTACTCACTCAACACTCAGCTTGTCTCCTCACACAACATTACTGTGAATATATAAATATAATAATTAGACATGACATGAGTATATATAGTTAATATGGGCTGGAGGGATTAAGTTACTTTACTGAATTTGACATAGCAAGTAACAAAAGGTATTTGGGCATAAAATTACGTAAATTTTAAATGGGGAAGTGCCCAAATACTCGTCAAAATGTTCCAAGGACACCACAAGAGCTAGAGCCTCTTTCTCAATAGTGGCATAATTTTTCTGGTGTCGTTTAAGCTTAGATGAATAGTAACATATAGGATGGAGAATATCAGTGGATGTTGACTGTTGGAGCAGCACAGCACCCACTGCATAACCACTCGCATCTATATGTAAAAAGATGGGAAGATTGAAATTAGGACTCTTCAACACAGGAGCAGAGGATAGCAAATGCTTCAACCTTTTGAACGAGTCTGAACAATCTCTAGTCCAGATGAACTGAACTTTGGTACTAATGAACATAGTGAGAGGTGTAGGTGGAGGTGTGTGTGCTGGATTGCTTGTCACTTGACACATGGCAACGTCGCACATGATCAGCTACTGTTTCCCTCATTTTAGGCCAAGTAAAATGTTTTGCCAGTTTACCGAGTGTCTTCTTGACACCCAAATGTCCTCCTATGGAACTATTGTGAGCAAAATCAATGGCTTGTTCACGAAATGTAACTGGTAACACAACTAGATGCTTGACTGTGTTGGAAACACTATCAACTGACAACTTGCATGTAGTTTTCTCCATCAGTACACCGTTACTATAATAGTAACAATTATCGAGATCCTTTGCTTCACTCTCAGTAACTGCTATATCTCTCAGTCTTTCCAGTGACTGATCAACAAACTGATCCTTGATTAAATCATCATGAGTTAGAAATTTAACGTCAGTTGTGTCCTGACTAGGTTGATGACCGGGGGGAGTCAAGTGTTAATGACCCTGGGCGCAGAGCGTCACTAAACAACATATTCAACCCCAAATCATTGTCATCCACTAACTCAACAAGAGACAAGGATGGTTGTTGAATCTTTGACATAGCTCTAGTAATTGCGCTGAGAGGAAATAAAATAGGTTTCTCTCTACAAGCTTCAATGGCATAATTATCATCAGTGTTATTATCAATCACAAGTGGTTCTTTACATATACCAGCATGAAGGATATCGTTCCCTATCAACAAGTCCACTGACCTGATGGGAAATACACCACTGGATATACCCACTGAAATATAACCAGTATAATAGCTTGTTTCAATATAAACTTTGTGCAGAGGCACTTTTATAACAGCCCCTCCATAGGCTTCTAACAATACATCTATCTTGCAATAGGTATCGTCAGTTATGGGCAGTACATCTTCTCTTAATAACGTGAGATAACTGCCAGTGTCTCTGAAAGAAATTATCTCAGTTAGATGCGATTCGTCAAATCCTACTTTATCTCTCGAAAAGTAAGGACTCATCGCTGAACGAATCTTTTCGTCAGATACACTTTCTGACGCTAGTCATCTATCCTGAGTAACATTATCTAAAACAGTAGGATAAGAGGAATTGCTAGGATTTTGGTGTCTTTGTTGCTCGGAAGAGGATACGACTTGAGTGGGGGCGCCACCCGCACGACTGTATCTCGTATCTCTTTCTAACTTATAGCAATACTCTCTAGTATGTCCTTTTCTGTTATAATAGGTACATTTAACTTTCTTCTTCTCGATACCAGATTTCTGTCTAGCCACAGAGACAGATTCAGGATTATGTGTTTTTCTGGTAAAGGTACGAGAAGTTACAGTAGCAGGTACATCAGGCCGGCAATGAGCAGCTGATTTAGATTGCCAACTTCTAGGACAATCTTTAGTTACCTTGTTTCTTTGTGTTTTAGTACGTACAAGTTTGTGAGAAATCTCGTAATTGTCTGCTAATGCTGCAGTTTCCAGAATATCTGAAGTAGTATGATCGATCAGATATTCTTGTATGTCAGCAGGCATACAGTTGTTAAACTCTTCGTGTAGTAACAACTGAACAAGACTGTCGTAGTTGTTACCCTTGGCAGACCTACACCACCTCTGAAATGCAACTTTTTTCTCACGAGCAAACTCTACACAAGTTTGATCTTGTCGTCGTTGTAACGTACGAAATGCTCTTTGATAACTTACAGGTAACAAGTTATACGTCTCTAGAATTGTTTGTTTGACAACGTCATAACTAATGTACTTGGCAAATGGCAAAGCTGCAGTACAGGTTTGAGCTCTTCCCGTCAAAGCAGTATGAAACAATGTTGCCCAGTGCTTACGTGGCCAGTTCATAGCACGTGCCTGGTTCTCAAACACATCAAAATATGTGTCTAAGTCACTTTCAAAAAACTTAGGAACCATAGATGCAGCTTTCTGCACATTAAATGTGTCCTGTGATCTATCAGTCTACTAATACTACTAACTACTACTACTGCTACTTAACTTCTTCAGTAATTAACTACTGATACCACTAATTTAACTTGCACTAGTATAACTGCTACTATTATTACCACTGTTACTTTAGCTTTTACCACTAATTTAATTTCTACTACTTCTACTTTACCTATAATAATTTTTAGCTCCAAATGCAACATTTACTTCAAATACTTTTAATTACGGTCAATTTACGAACATTTCAACCAATTTACTTACTACTACCTCGGTTATTACTATCACTACCACACACACACACACACACACACACACACACCTGACAGGGAGGCAGCAACGAGTCATGGTACGTGAAGAGGTATAACAGTGGGCGCCTGTTACGAGCGGGGTCCCACAGG